>NC_066870.1:14319742-14619742 GCF_022985175.1 Labeo rohita
TTTTTTGAAAGAAGTTTGTTATGCTCACCAAGCCTACATTTATTTGATCAATAATGCAGTATAAACAGCATAAATATTACATTTTAAATGAATGTTTTCTATTTAATATATTTTAAGACTAAAATGTAAGTCTGAGCTGTTTCAGCTGAAAGAACTGATCTTAAAATGTCAGTGCCTTTATTTTGCCTCAAGATGCACAGCAGTAATGTTTTTTTTTTCTTTTTTTTTTTTCCCTAAGACATGTTATGTCTAATTGAACTATTGCCTGATCCTGGCTTCAACTAAGACCTGTCCGTGAAACCAGGCCTATATTTTTTTAAGTTACTTTTGATCAATACCCAAACTTTTGAACAGTAGTATATCTAATATACGCTTGGTAATGATATGGTAATGATTTTTCAGGCATTCCTAAATCAAACACACAATCATTTTACATATTGTAAAGCCTATGCAATTAATGACAATATTAGTACATTTCAGCACTATATTGAAAAGATGGCTTTTGTTAACTTGCATGTAGTTCTAAGTCTGTTTAGGACTGAGAATTTAGAAATATTAGAGAAAAGAAAGAAATTATGATTTTAAAGAGAATTTAGAGGGAAAAGTGTTTTATGGTGAAATATGGTGACTATGGTGAAATCCTCATCAGCACTAATTTTCTCAATTAAAATAAATGGAAATAGAATTTCTTTGCTGAACATGAATAAGGTGTTGATGTAAAGGTCAGCTCATGGGAGTCAGTGTCCCCGTTCCATAGCCTTAACCAGCCTCCATCGAGACATCCTTTCCCTTACTCCTTCTCTCTCTCTCCAGCTCTCTCAAGACTAAAATCAAATTAATCATGGTCAGGTGATCTGGATGAGGACTATCGATTGCCATTTCTCACCATCACAGCTCTCAGGCAATGGACAGATGGATGTCTTTGCCACTTGCCTCACTAATGTGGCTTTTAATTGTGTTTTGTTAGCTTGCTTTTTTCCCTGCACGGTTATTAATGTCAGTGACATTTGGCTGTTGATGGGTTGGAAGGATCTGACATCCTCCCATCTCTCTTTCACTGGTACCTTTACGCCTAGATCCTTCATCAGATCAATCTCAAACTGCACCACCTCGTAGGGCAAACGGAACTGGGGAATTTCAGCGGTGCTGCAAACAAAGACAGGGAGACACATAAGGACAACTTTTAATATTTGAAATTGTTTCTTTGTAGCATTATATTGATTAGTCACGATGAGGATGCCCTGTTCGATCAGTCTGCTGAGCTCTGTTCAACTTTGTCGCATCAGCAGCAGTCTTTCTAGCTCATGCTTGTGCCACCTCTCATTGAAAATGAATGACGCCCAGTTGCTTTGACGCTGTGCAAATCGATGTCCGCGTGAACAAACCCCATGACGCGTGTGAAAGGTTTGGTGCATATGACAAGATCAGCGACATCTCATTCTCCATCAGGTGTGAGAAAAATAATAATAACGGGGATTACAAGATGGTGTATAATTCAGACTTCTTCAGTAAATAACCTTTGGGGCAAACTGCACCTGTTCAAACCACACATGGGATCTCTCTGTCATGTGATCTACTCATTAAAGCTCACATAACTAATATTACCAACACAAAATAAATAAAATAAAATAATTCATTATTATTAACATTGATGAACAGAAGCTAAAAACATTTATTTGAAAAATGACACTGAATAATAATAACAAATAAATAAATAAATAAATACTACATAAAACTTTCACATTTAATTACATCTGTGTTGTATTTATACCCAGTTTGCCTATTCTTAATATACTATTAATAATATAAATAATATCCTAATACTAATAACATACTAGTATCCTGCTAATATTGATTGTAATTTGTAAATCTACTTTGTAGACTTTGTAAGGCCTATTAAAATAAGTATTTTAGTGCTTGTTAGATTGAAAATTGTAAAATTCCAAAAAGAAAATTGTTCTAATTAGAATTTCTATCATAATTTTGAACCATTCCAATGAGATTCTTATAAAACTTGAGATTCTTATGAGATTTTTAATTTATTATTTTTAACTGGAATGTATGGAAGCCTGATTCAGCCACTGAATAATAATAATAATAATAATAATAAAAAACAGTTATTGTGACAATATGACGTTTTTTTTTCTCTAAATTGCATGATACAAATTTGCAATTTTGACTTTTTCTCAGAATTGTGTGCTATAAACTCACAATTGTGAGTTTGTATCTCGCAATTCTGACTTTTTTCCTCAGAATTATTATTTATTTGCCCATAAAGTCCAATTCTAAAGAGAAAAAAGACTATATTAAAAAAGTCAAAATTGCAAGATATAAACTCACAATTCTGAGAAAAAAAGTCAGAATTTATATCTCAGAATTGCAGGTTTTTGTCTCGCAGTTCTGACTTGATAATTCACAATTGCCAGTTAATATGCAATTCTGAGAAAATAAGTCAGAATTGCGAGTTTATATCACATTTCTGACTTTAAAACTCACAATTGTGAGAAAAAAAGTCAGAATTGTGAGATAAAAAGTTGCAATTACCTTTTTTTTTATTTTTTATTCAGTGGCAGAAACTGACTTCCATAGGGATCCTTTTTAAGTCCTATTTAAATCATTCTCGTTTATGTACATTTTCTCGGTAAACAAGCTGCTGCAAAGAAAATGAACAGGATAAGAACAAAATCTTTTGTACTAGGAAGTCCTTTAAAAATCTTATAGGAATGGTTCCAAAATATGACAGAAATTCTAATTAGAATCCTGTACAATTTTTTTTATTGGATTCCTTTAAGATTTTTTGACTATGACATCACATTGATAACATTTTTCGAGAGAACAGGATGCAGTGGTCCACCAGCTATAGACCAAGAGCAGCGTGGTCTTTTCAGGTTAAGGAGGTTAAGAAGATCACTGCCTCATAAACTTTAGCTTAGCAGAAAGACATTCAAAAACATTTATCCTACCTGAGGCCACCGATGTATTTCTGTTTCTCAAAGATGGTGATGTTATCATAGCCTAGCCGAGCGAGGAAGGAGGCGCAGCTGATGCTGGCAGGGCCGCAACCAATGAGAGCGATCCTTGTGTGGAAGCTCTCCGGCATTTCATGTGCTGGTGGAAGCTCTGGATTCCTGATCTGAGGGATGCCCATCTTACAGAACACCTGAGGAGAGCAAACTTCACCTTTATTCTGACTCCATAAAATACACATTTCCACATAAATCCTATTTCCTCAGCACTGTAACCTCAGGAATATTTATAAGCAATCAGTGTGCAAATTACAGTTCAAAGTTGACCTCCCTGGAGCTTTTTACAGTAAAAGCACAGATCCGCTCAGGCCTAATGAAACAACATTACGCTGTGATTCTCTTTCCTCTCTTATTTAGCTCCAGAAAGCCTTTCAGGCCCCGTTTGCATCATCTCATCTCAACTGACTGTTTACCAGAAGCCGCCCTAGGCATATAATGTGATTTACTGTATGTGATGTACTGTACAGTTCCTGCTTTACACTAATGCAAGCACTGGTCTGCGTATGTCGGCGAGCTCATACTGAGGAGAGGAGGGGAGGCGAGCGGCCGCTGATGGCCCTGTCTAGGGCTTATCTAATCAACAGGCTGATAAACAACCCTGGCCTTTCACATTTGAGAAGAGAGGAGCTGTCATCTCTGCGGTGAGAGGTGACGGTGGGAAGCAGCTGACGGGATGGTACGGCTGGCCTTCTCTTGCAGGACTCTCTGGACCTCTCAGGATGACTTTTTTTTTCAAAGAGGGGGGATGTGAAAATGGAGAGATTCGCTTAGGTCAGGTGAAGAGAAGATAAGACAGGGTGAAGATGGGACAGCTAGACATTTGACAGATGGACACACTAGTTTTAGAAATAAGGGAGAGCAGGCTATTGTAATGCTGGGTCATCCTATGTGGACACACCATATGTGACCCTGGACCACAAAAACAGTCATAAGGAGCACGGGTAAAAAATACATTGTATGGGTCAAAATGATTGATTTTCTTTTATGCCAAAAATCAGTAAAGTAAAGATGTTCCATGAAGATATTTTGTCAATTTCTTATCGTAAAAATATCAAAACTTAATTTTTGATTAGTAATATGCATTGTTAAGAAGTTAATTTGGACAACTTTAAAGACGATTTTCTTTGCACCCTCAGATTCAAGATTTTCAAATAGTTGAATCTCAGCCAAATATTGTCCTATCCCAACAAACCATACTTTAATGGAAATCGTATTTATTCAGCTTTTGGATGATGCATAAATCTCAATTTCAAAAATTTGCCCCTTATGACTGGCTTTGTGGTCCAGGGTCATATGTGACCCAGGACCACAAAACCAGTCATAAGGGTCAATTTTTCAAAATTGAGATTTATGCATTTCATTTCATTTTTCGAAACTGAGATTTATGCATCATCCGAAAGCTGATTGTATGGTTTGTTAGGATATGACAATATTTGGCCGAGATACAACAATTTGAATATATGTAATCTGAGGGTGCAAAAAAATCAAAATATTGAGAAAATCACCTTTAAAGTTGTCCAAACAAAAAAAAAGCTCTTACTAATGCATATTACTAAACAAAAATTAAGTTTTGATATATTTACAGTAGGAATTTTACTAAATATCTTCATGAAACATGATCTTTACTTAATATCCTAATGATTTTTGGCATAAAAGAAGAATCAATAATTTTGACCCATACAGTATATTTTTGCCTATTGCTACAAATATACCCTTAAGGCTGGTTTTGTGGTTCAGGGTCACATATGTGAAAAAATGTCAATAATAACCACATGGTCATATAGACACTTTAGTACACAAAATATAAAGTATTGTTATATATGATGTATTTTAACAAGAAAAGTGTCACTAGCTTATGCATTAATGCTTTTAGTCATATCTCCCTACTAAAATAAACTATTCTATAACTTAAAATACATAATAAAATAATAATAAAATACATAATTTATACACCTGTATATACTACCATTCAGTTAAGTTTAGAGTTAGTAAGACTGTACTTTTTTAAAGAAATGAATACACTGATAATAGATTTTTTTTTTTTTTCCTTGAGCACCAGATCAGCACAGAAAGATTTCGGAAGGATCATGTGACACTAAAGATTGGAGAAATGGCAGCTGAAAATACTTCGCAGAAATAACAGAAAACAGTTTTTTAAAGGTGACATATCATGAAAATAGGAGTTTTTTTCATGTTTAAGTGCTATAATCGGGTCCCCAGTGCATCTACCAAACCAGAAAATGTGAAAAAGGACAACCTAGTAAATTTTCTTCAAGCTTGAACTTATTGTAATATTATCGCCCTTACCCTGCACATTTCCACCAACGGCGCCACCATTGTATATTTGCAAGCAACAGCGGTGTACCAGTTCTAACGCCACGCTGAAAGTTTGAACAAAGCATGCTAACTGTTCTGTCGTTGGCTGCATAGATGAGCACAGAACACTATTTAGAGTCCCAGCCTCAAAGAAAACAAGAGATCAGTCGATTTATTGATTTCTTTACTGTATATTATACCGCTGCCACACAGATCTAATATAAACATGCTATTTCTTTCCCGACTGTTTACCTTCACAGAAATAACTTACTGGTTTTATAACTCATGTGTGTTTTTAACATAAACGTGTGTGTATTTGACAGTTTAAGCTCATTAATACATGAAAGAGAACTTAGTTTAGCACTCACATGCTGTGTAACAGCCACTTTTTTGTGTGTGCTTTGGATGTGTGCACTCAGAATACTGTGTATTAGAAGTTTAAACTAATGTATATTAAAACGCATGATTTCAGTGCAATAGACGTAATTGTCAAAACCAAAAAGATGTTTTTTTTTAGCAGAGTATCTGAGGTACGAGCTGTAATTGCACAGACCTATTGTGGAAAAAGGGGCGGGAGGCAGCAGCTCATTTGCATTTAAAGAGACATGCATGAAAACTGCATGTTTCTGCTTCCACTTAAAATTGCCATTTTCAAAATGATTTAATAAATGATCTGGGTGGTATTTTGAGCTGAAACTTCACAGACACATTCTGGGGACACCTGAGATTTATGTTACATACTGTATTGTAAAAAGGTGCACAATAGGTCTCCTTTAAAAGTGTAATAGTAAGAGACTTCTAAAAAAAAAAAAAAAATCTTACCAACCCTAAACTTTTGAATGGTAGTGTATAAATATGTTTACACTTCAATACAGTATTTGCCTGATTGAATGTAAAAAATAAGTGAAACAGCTAACTCAATCACAGCCATATGACAATAAACAATAAAATAAAAATCACCAACAAATTAGCAAGTATAAGCTAAATAAATAGGACATTGCAAATGTAGTAGGCTACTAGGAAGGTAACAAGAAAAAAACTCAATTCTAAAAATCCGTATTTTCTACTTTTCCTCAAAAAGATTAAGAACTAAAGAAAAAATACAAGAGAGCAAAGGCTAACTTTTTCTCTCTCTCTCCCTGAGCTTGTTCTTGATTTACACCTTTGAAAAAAAAGTCCATTCCATCAGAGAAAAAGACTTTCCCACTGACTTTTCTCAGAGGAACTAAAAAGAGCCTGGTGATTGTTAAAGGGATGTGAGTAAGGAACTGAACGTACAAGACTGGGTACAAGACAGCACAAAGTACATGACAGCAGAAAGAACAGGGGAAAGCAGCATCAGTAGACCACTGAAGGAATCATTACATTAAATTACCATTAAAGTTAAAAAATAAGACATGGATTTCAAACATACAGTATTTTTTACATTATTTTTTAGCTTCAAGTTCAGCTGAATGATCACCAGACCTTTGACTTAACAATGAAAAAGCTGCAATTTTAGCCAGTGGATTTGAAGAGTACCGTACCTCAGTAGCAAACTGCTGCAGCCCACCAATATTGATGGGGCCTTCCTCAGAGGCATAGAGGTTGCAGCCCCCCACACAAAGATCAGAGGTGGGACAAACCATGCCACAGGTCAAACCCAGAGGGTTATCGGACAGGATTGCCTTGGCAGCACCGTAGTAGTTCTAGATGACACACAATAGAGTCAACTATAAACATGGACTCAAGCAGAGATTTGGAGATTTTACCTGGCCGAATAAAGCCACGTATAAGTGCTTGTGCTTAACTAACTGAGAAATATAATACACAAAGGATTATGAGATTATCACTTAAGCCAACATCAATAAACTCTGTTCGGCGTAGCTGCTGAGCGAGCAAGTTCCAGCATTGTAATAGGTGTCACCTTGTTGGAAATGCTGGTGATGAAAGACTTGATATCCAAATTGGTGGGGCAGCTTTTCTGGCAGGGAGCATCTGCACATTTCAGGCATCTGTGAAAAAGCAAAATCATTTTGATTTTGAAAACTTCATAGGTATATGCAAAATCAGTATGCATGAAAGAAAATTTTATTTCATTGCTTCAAAGCAACAGTCCAACCCAAAATTAAAATGCGCTGAAAGTTTCCACACACCTACATTTAAGGCCCAGAAAAGGTAGTAAGGACATTGTCAAAACAGTCCATGTGACATCAGTGGTTCAAGCCGTAATTTTATAAAGCTACAAGAATAATTTTGTGTGCAAAGAAAACTAAAATAATGACTTCATTCAATGATTTCTTTTCTACCTTCTCTACCAACGATGTCTTTACTACCTTCTGGGCCTTGAACGTGTATTGCTGTCTATTGCAGGATCAGAAAGCTCTTGGACTTCATCAAAAATATCTTAATTTGTGTTCTGAAGATGAACGAAACGACATGAGGGTGAGTAATTAAAGGAGAAGTCCACTTCCAAAACAAAGATTCACATATAATGCACTCACCCCTTAGTCATCCAAGATGCTCATGTCTTTCTTTCTTCAGTCGGAAAGAAATTATGTTTTTTGAGGGAAACATTTTGCCATTTTTCTCCATATAATGGACTGCTATGGTGCCCTGATTTTGAACTTCCAAAATGCAGTTTAAATCAAACGATCCCAAATGCGGTTGTAAACGATCCAAGCCAAGGATCAAAGGGTCTATCTAGCGAAATGATATTTTCACTCCCTGTGTATTGTCCCTCAAGACAGTTAGGGTATGTCGAAAAACTCCAATCGTATTTTCTTCCTTAACTTCAAAAATGATTTCAAAATCATCCTACATCGCTGCAGAAGTACGACCCAGTCTTTGCAAAGTGAACATGCAAAGAAGATCAAACACCCTTAACAAAAAAGGTAAAACAGCGATATAGAACGATTTTGAAGTTAAGGGAGAACATGAGATGGGAGTTTTTTGACATACACTAACTGTCATGAACTGGAAAAAAAAACAGTCCAGGCAGAGTAAGACAAGATGAGCGTTTGACATTAAAAAGTATATAAATTTTATTATTTTTATGAAAATAAATAATCGTTTCGCTAGATAAGACTCTTCTTTCCTGGCTGGGATCGTTTACAACTGCATTTGGGATTGTTTGAAGCCGCATTTAAACTGCATTTTGGAAGTTCAAAATCAGGGCACAGCACTCCATTATATGAAGAAAAATGCTGAAATGTTCTCCTCACAAAACATAATTTCTTTAGAAAGAAAGACAAGAACAGCTTGGATGACAAGGGGGTGAGTACATCTCTTTAAAACCATACAAAATGTTAAGTCAAACATACTACTGGCACTGCTGATAGCGTGCAGCAATAGATAATGGTTTGCCCTTTGTGTGGTTTGAAAAAGGAGAGCTGAGAACAAATGGCTGAGCGATGCTTGTTTTATCCTAGACATGTCTCTGCACTGACTGTGGTGAAGACTGATACCTCTTATAAATACTGCTGACTTCATAATGACCAGGGAACTCCATATTGGTAGACAACAACATGCCTGCTTTAAATTATACATGGGATAATTTGGCTCCAGCCAATTAAATATTCATGGAGGAACAAAATGCATGCGGCACATTCCATCGAAGAGAGCGAGCAGAACAGCTTTGGATATAGGTAAAGTCCTTGTGACCGTAAAATTCTAGTTGAAGTCTAGAGCGAAAATAGTATGCGTTTGACACATAAAGTGCAACAGTGGTACAATAATCACAGGTCACTTTTTTGATTTTTGGTCAGTGTCGCATAAAGTAGATCTTTAAAAATGGTTTGGCTCATGATGACCTGCTACTTTTTCTGAGTGTACAATATCTGACTGACCAGGAGCAAACGCATTTAAGTAAATGTCAGCGGAAATGACTGCATTTGTTACCACTGAGTTTTGGGTGTAGCAGGAGTGCATGCGTCTACCTCAAAAGGCACACAACCCAATCCTGGCTTAAACATGTGATTAATCAAACTGGCTTTTGAACAGAGATTGGAATCATTAAGAATTCATGAAACATTTAGCTTCCAGTACCTTAAATGGGTAGTTCACCCCAAAATGAAAATTCTGTCATTAATTACTCACCCTCATGTTGTTTCAAACCCGTAAGACCTTCGTTCATCTTTAAAACACAAATTAAGATGATTTTGTTGAAATCTAAGAGCTTTCTGACCCTGCACAGACAGCAACGCACGTTCAAGGCCTAGAAAAGTAGTAAGGACATCCTTAAAATAGTCCATGTGAGAATGAATGACATGGAGGCGAGTAATTAATTAACAGAATTTTCATTTTTGAGTGAACTATCATTTAAATGATTCCATTAACGATTCTTTTAGTACTTGTAAGAAATATTTGGAAAAGAAATTCACATTTCATCACCAAATGATGGGTTAATTTAAATAAAAATCAATGTAAAATGTACTTACTGAGACATTACTTATCAGTTTTTAAAAAAAGTTACATTAATCCAGTCTAATAATTGGCCTTAACTAAATAAAAAACAACCATACAAAATAAACAAAAAACGTTTAGTATATTTTCATAAATGATTTCACATTGTTCATAAAATAGTGTACTATACGTTATCATATGAACAATCAGTCAGTAGCTACACTGATCCAAGTCTCACACTATTCTGTATGCATTTGATTCACACAAAACAAAAACAAAAATAAATAAAAAATAACAAAATTGAGTAATTTGTTCAGACTACAGACTACTGTTCCGGCTACACTGATTACACTGTATGTTTTTGATTCACTAAAAAGAACCTGCTCATAAGAGTCATTTGTCTGTAAGTTGGATAACACTGGCTGCACTGTAGGTTTTGTTATTATTAAAAAGAACTGATTCACAAGAATCATTTGTACAGGAATCAGACTACACTGGTTTCCCGGCATGTTTTTTATTCATTAAAGGAGAAGCCCACTTCCAAAACAATGATTTAGACTGCATTTTGGAAGTTCAAAATCGGTGTACCATATCAGTCCATTATATGAAATGTTTTCCTCAAAAAACATAATTTCTTTACGACTGAAGAAAGAAAGACATGAACATCTTGGATGACAAGGTGGTGAGTAAATTATTTGTAAATTGTTGTTCTGGAAGTGGAATTAATTCATAAGAGTATTTTGTTCAGTAATCAAACTACACCTTCTGTTCTGCATGTTTCTGATTCTTTAAAAATAACTAATTCATAAGAGTCATTTGTTTGTAAGTCGGACAAAATAAACATTTGTTTAGGAATCGGACTACACTGGTCGCCCTGTATGTTTTTTATTTATTAAAAATAATTGGTTCATAAGAGTGTTTTGATCAGTAATCATACCCTGCTTGTTCTGCATGTTTTTGATTTTTCAAAAAGAACTGATTCGTAAGAGTCATTTGTTGTGAGTCGGTCAACACTGGTTATACTGTAGGTTTTTGTTATTATTAAAAAATAATTTTATCAAAAGAATCATTTGTTCAGGAATCTGATTACACCGGTTGCCCTAAATATTTTTTATTCATTAAAAAGAATTGGTTCATAAGAGTATTTTGTTCAGTAATAAGACCACACTGTCTGTTCGCCATGTTTTTGATTCTTTAAAAAGAACTGATTCAAGGGTGACTCCACACTGGCTGCACTGTATGTTTTTTATTCATTAAAAAGAGTTAGTTCATAAGAGCATTTTGTTCAGTAATCAGATTATACTGTCTGTTCTGCATGTTTTTGATTCTTTAAAACAAACTGATTCATAAGAGTGAATCAGACAACACTGGCTGCATTGTAGGTTTTCTAATCATTATTAAAAAGAACTGGTTCAAATGAATCATTTGTTCAGGAATCAGACTACACTGTTTACCCTGTATTTTTTATGCATTAAAAAGAATTGGTTCATACGAGTATTTTGTTCAGTAATCAAACCACACTGTCTGTTCTCCGTGTATGTGACTCTTTAAAAAGAACTGATTCATAGAAGTAATTTGTTTGTGAGTCGGACAACACTGGCTATACCGTAGGCTTTGTTATTATTAAAAATAATTCATTCTGAAGAATAATTTGTTAAGCAATCAGACTACTCTGTCTTGGCTGTGCTGTATGTTTTTGATTCTTTAAAAATAACTGCTTTTGTTTGTGAGTCTACACTGGCTGCACTGTAGGTTTTGTTATTATTAAAAAGAATTGGTTCACAAAATCTATTTTTAAGGAATCAGACTACACTGGTTGCACTGTACACTTTTTATTCATTAAAAAAAAAAAAAAAAAAAAAAAAAAAAAAAAAAAACCTTTATAAGACTGTTTTGTTCAGGAATAAGACTGCACCAGGTTGTGCTTTTGTGTTTTTGGTTCTCTAAAAAGAACCACATTGTAAGAGCCTTTCGATCTGTAATCTGAATACACTGTTGCATCTGCTTCACGCTGTTCAGTGCTGGTGTTGCAACACCGGAATTCTATCTTGTAAATACGTGGCAAGCATATTTACAAGATAGAAAGGAACATTTCCAAAGTCTCCTATCTCATATTACACTGACATAGCGAAAGCAAACTCCCAGGGATAATTTTATTTGTAGCACTGAAGACAAACATATAGAATCAATGCTGCACTGCTTGAGAAATGAAAGGCGTAAGCCTTAAATGTAATTCAGTCTAATGAATATGCATTTGAAGTTTCAAGGGCAGAATAATTGCAGTGTGGTCATTAACGGAGTCAGCTTGCGCTGTGGGCTGCGGCTGAGATCACTGATAGATGCTGGACGATGTTGCTACTGGGATTTTTACATTATTTAAGAATGGAGACTGTGGGGATTTTCGATGATATTAGTTATGACATTAACTCACAACATTTATGCCTTAAAATATTTGCTTGTGCCTAATAATGCCACAGTTCAGTTAGCTTTCGGCTGATGTAAAACGACTCATTTACGCATGTACAGTACGTCCTTAGCATTGCACACAGAGCTGCGCTGGAGGCTGCGTTCACATTTTGAATTGGAAATAGGGCGTTTTTCTGTTGTATGAACGCAGTAGTAGCGCTAAGCTCTGACCCCTGCACTCTTAAATTCAGCACCCAGTTTCATTATTTATTTGCATCTGTTACCTGGTCTTAGCACCTGCCGGTAAATGAGCCACAATGGGAGGTCAGACTAAACATGACCTCCGCAATAAGCATTCTGCTCCAGCACTGCGTCAGTGGTAATACTTCATGTCGCTATAGTGTCAGAGCGTTGTACGCATTTCATTTGACAGAGGTCGTATCTGACTGATGTTGAGGAAATATATGTTCTAGTCATCCGCGCATGTGGAGTGCAGTGCGGGTAGGAGTCTTTCGCTGTTAATGATCCTCAACTGAGAATCCCATCAATAATCCTAATGAACATGATTAAGTAGCGTTGTCTGCACTTATCACAGCTGGAAGGAATATACCTGTACAAAATACATAAGTGACAAGGCAATGTACAGTGGCATGCAAAAGTTTGGGAACCAATTGCAGAATCTGTGAAAATGTGAATAATTTTAACAAAATAAGAGAGATCATATAAAATGCATGTTATTTTTATTAGTACTGTCCTGAGTAAGATATTTTAGATAAAAGATGTTTACATATAGTCCACAGGACAAAACAAACAAACAAACACAAAAAAAAAATAGCTAAACATTACCTGGATGATCTATGACTGTTTTTTTTGTTTTGTTTTTTTTGTGATAGTTGTTCATGAGTCCCTTGCATCTTTTGCATATTTGAACCCTTTCCAGCAGTGACATTTTGTCATTTTGAGATCCATCTTTTCACACTGAGGACAACTGAGGGACTCAGACACAATTATTAAAAAAAGTTCAAACATTTACTGATGTTCCAGAAGGACACACAATGCATTAAGAGCCAGGGGGTGAAAACTTTTTGAATTTCAAGATCAAGGTAAATTATTCCTAATTTTTCTTCCTGGAAACATGCAACTATCTTCTGTTGCTTCCGAAGGGCAGTACTAAATGGAAAAAAAAAAGATATTTCAACAAAATAATACAAATTTCGACATCTTCATTGTTTTCAAAAGTTTTCACCCCCCGGCTCTTAATGCATCGTGTGTCCTTCTGGAGCATCAGTGAATTTTTGAATCGTTTTAATAGTTGCTTTTGAGTCCCTCAGTTGTCCTCATTGTGAAAAGATGGATCTCAAAATCATACAGTCTCTGCTGGGGAGCTTGAGGATTTTTCTGAAGAACAGTACTCAGTTTAACTATTCAGAACAAACAAAGGACTCATGAACAACCATCAAAAAAAAAAAAAAAAAAAAAAAAACAGTCGTAGATCATCCAGGTAACCACACACAGTATTAACAACCAAGGGTTCCCAAACTTTTATTTTAATAATTCCAGCTTTTTATTTTCTTGTGGACTATATGTAAACATCTTTTATGTAAAATGTCTTACTCAGGGCAGTACTAAATAAAAAAAAAATTATATTTTATATGATCTCTCTTATTTCGTTAAAATTATTCACATTTTCACAGATTGTGCAAGGGGTTCCCAAACTTTTGCATGTCACTGTATTTATTTCAGTTATCTCTGGCTTAGCTATATTTTATTATAGTCTTCAGAAACGTCCAATTTCATCTTTCTTAAGGTTGAAAAAATTCACTGAACAGAAGGTAATTAGACTGAGCACACTATATATAGTCTTTTCTTCACAGTTTCTACTTATGGCATTAGATTTGCACATTTATTTACATTATTAACATTATTATCAATTATATTTAGCTGACTTTTTATACCGTTACTTTTAATGTTAAAGTAAGTCTATAAGCATTAGTTCGAGAGGAACAAGAGTGTATGTTGTTGTTTCATGTCCAAGTTTATTGCGATGACTAAATGTACATTTGAGTACTGCATTATGCAGGGTCAAAACCTATAATCTCCTTTTTAAATCATAGACAATATTAGAAAGTTCAATGATTTATTGATCGCTGAAGTACAAACGGCCTGGTTTTTATTTCTAGTCACAGTCTTGGTCTGTACTGTAGCTGCATACAAACCAAAGCTTTCTTTCAGACCCATAAGCCTCACATAAGCCTGACCTACACTACTTGTCCCTCTTATTACAGAAGCAGGGGTTAAAACAGATCCTGTGAAACCGTCTTCGTGTGACAGTGCAGTTTACATTCTCTTTTACTTGTACAGACATCCTTCACAGGAATGCCTGCAGGATTTGCCTGGGGGATGCTAAGAACCTGACCAGCTGAGGAGCATATGCATAAAATTCATGAGGGTAAAAAATAATAATAATTGTAAAACATTTTATTTGGATGAATAGGACTTGGGAACAGGGTTATTGCTGTTGTTAATTAAAACTAAAACTATTACAAATATTTTTGTTAACGGGAAAGTTACTCAAAAAATAAAAATCACCCTATGATTTACTCACCCTGAAGACATATTATTTCCTGGCCCTTCCAAGCTTTATAATAACAGTGAATGGGCGTTGAGATTTTGTAGTCCAGTAATGTACATCAATCCATCATAAAAAAAAAGTAATCCACACAGCTCCGGGGGCTTAATAAAGCCTTTCTGAAGAAAAATGATTTGTTTGTGTAAAAAAATATAGAATTATTTAAAACTTCATAAATCATAATCTCTAGCTTCCTTAAACTTTCGTACACTCGTACATGAGAGAGCGGCATTCCAGCATAGGATGTAGGACGTAGGTGTACAAGAGCAAAGAGAGCAAAACAAGAGACCAAAGGGTAAGAGAGGAAAAACAAAACACGTACATCCTACGTCACCCGCTGGAACGCCAAAGATTATGGATTATATATATAGTTTATTTGCAAAAACAGATAACTCCATTTTTATTTATTTTTATGTTTTTTTTTTTTTTTTTATTGTGCATTCCAAGTAATATAAATGAAACTGCAGTTGGGTTGTTTTGATTAAGTAATAATAACTTAAACAAATACAGGTAAACATAGCCACGGGAACGTATTTTGAGCAGGGGGGGGCTGAGGAAAAAAGGGGTGGGGGGGGCGATTGTTGGTCAAGGTTTGCCAGGAGCAAAGTTATAAGTGTGCAATACACAGGCTTGGTCCTGTAGTCAGTGTTACAAGGTATTTTTATAGAAATAAAATCAATTTAGTTCAGCTGAACATGGGACGCTACACATTTGAGGGAGGCGCCATGCATGGCGCGACTGTTCCAAGCAGGGTGGAGCCACAGGAGTCACGTGACGAGAATGAGGTGGAATGACTGGTGGCGGATCTAAAAGCGCAAGATAACTATTCTTAATAAACATTTAATTTCTTTTTTTAAAATAACTGACTTGCTTTCATTAAAAAAATAACGATAAACCACAAATTAAGCATTTGTTTTAAATAAGGAATATTTATTTGGGATACAATGCAAGTATAGGCTAGCCTTCTTCTTCTTTTTTTGTTAATAAGAGTTAGATGTTTAATAAATGAGAATTTTCCATTGTACTACTTTATGACTGATCTGTAATAATAATGAACCACAAACTACGATCGTTTTTGAAGGGGAAATCCATTATTTTCGCTACAAATTTTAATATCAAAATGACAATTTTGTTATTAAAATTTGTAACACAAATAACGGAAACCTCAGTTCATATATGAGAATATCTTAATGGTATTTTATTTTTTGGCCTATACAGTGGTAAATAAAATTGGTAAATAAAAAATACCATCCACACCAAGCACTGAAATATAGAAATAAAAATAGAATATTTGTAACACCTCTTGGACTGTTTGTGTTGGTTTTGCCCATTGTCACACCCCCATTGGACTGTTTATGTTGGTTTCTCCCTGCTGTGTCCATATTTGGCTCTTCCTGCCCTCGTTGTGTCCTAATTAGTTAACTCGCTTCACCTGTTTGTGTATCATTAGCCACCTTTTTATAATTTGTATTCAGTTCTGTGTTTGTGTCTGATCTCAAGGTTGCTTTTTGTGTTCACCTGCCTTTCTTGGATTTACCTGTTTGGATTTATTAAAAGACCTGTCGTGTTATTCTCGTCTTTGTGCACTTCCTCTAAACATGCATTTGTGACAATATTTTAAAAAAGGTCAGAATTGGTATTACGGCTTTATCAGACTGCACTTAACATTTTATGAAAATCAAGCTCAAATAAAGTTAATTATTTTTTGACCAGCGAATGACAAGCTGTGTTTTGTCTGTCATAAGAACAGCTGTATCTGAGGCAGCAACTGCATCGCATTATTTGCTTTCATCAATGTAAAGGTTATAAATTTTATTGTAGTTATATGGGCGCTTAGTTTTTTCTTGTCAATTAATACACTTGGACAAAATCTCATGATATAGCAATGACGCTCTATATTCACAGGATATTTAAAACGTAGCCTACAAAAGTATATTGGCTACAACTAGACGGCAAAAGTTAAGACTCTTCTCCACTCTTCAAACACACAAAAAAAACATTAGCCTATACAGACATAGTGTTTGAGTAAAGAAAACGCTGTATTTAATCAAACATCAGTTATTTATTTACCCTTGCGTTGCGAACAAGTGGAGAACTGTCCCCAGTCTGTGCGTGCTGCACAGCACTTCGTTCAGTGAAAAAATTAGAAATGCGTTTTTGCAACATGTTGACTGGTGTATTTTTAATCTTCAGTGACGGATGCGGACGTGGTGACGTCACACGACAATTCTTGCTTATTGTCACTGTGTTTTTCCAATGAATTTTAATGAATATTCAAATTAAAAGTTTGTTTTAAAGCAAAAGCAGATAACTCCAACAGTCATTTTTGGCAAAAGCAGATATCTCCACATTTCATGTTTCATAGTATGAAAAAAACACTCAGTGTTAGTCAGCTTTAATGAAATTCTACTTATCTAGCGCGTCTTTTCAAAGTGGCAGCCTTGTCACCTGACCTGAATACAGTGCACTGACTCGCTAAAATGAACTTATTGGCTTCTGTTCACAAACAAGAGTGCTTATCGGCTTCTGCAGTAAAATGTGAAATCGCGATACCTTGAAAGTGGACAATACCGGCTTTTTTTGTCAAAACGTGTTTAGGGTTCAGATCGTGCTATACAGTATGTGGAGAATAAAGCACGGCACTTAGTTCTTTTTTTTTTGGTTTATCAGTTTTTGCAAATAAGCTCTTCAAATATGGATATTTTTCTTACACAAACACATCAGAAGGCCTTTATTAACCTCCTGAAGCTGTGTGGAGCACTTTTTATGACGGATGGATGCACTTTATTGGTCTTCAAAATCTCAACACCCATTCACTGCCATTATAGCTTGAAAGAGCCAGGACAACTCCGATTGTATTTGTCCAAAAGAATAAAGTCATATACACCTAGGATGGCCTGAGGGCGAGTAAATCATGGGGTAATTTTCATTCTTGGGCAAACTTATTAGGTGAAATTAAAATATTAAAAAATAGCAAATTAAAAAAAAATAAATAAAAAACTGTAATAGAATATAAATATTACTTCTAAAATAACACTGATCTCTTGTTTTAATTGTGAAATAAATCATGAATCAACAGATCATTACAAGTTTCATAATAATAATAAAAACAACAACAACAATAACACTAATAAGTGTGTGCTCATGCTAGAGCTGCATGATAATCTTATCAAATTTTACAAATGAAATACGGTGTGGCCTGAGAACACTAGTGAAAAATGTTTTGCGTTTTTCTTATTAACTCAGTTTTTTCCATTACAAATTATATAACGAGCATAACAATTTCTGAAAAGTTTAATTGAAAAATTGATTAAAATGGCCTGTTTGGAGCAAGCTGGTGCACCCTTTTTTTGCCAGAACAACTCCACAAGTTTATTTAAAACCTGATGATCATGTTCTCTAGGATGATTTGAGAATGATCCAAAGAGCATCTTGGAAGAACATCCGACCATCTGTACATGATCAATGTCACAAATTTACTTAATTGGTGACCTAGAAATAATATAGAATCAGAAATATTTCAAATTAATCTGAACTGAATTGAATGATTGTTAATTTTTAGGTTTAAATTAGATTTTACAACCCAGATTTTCACCGTGGTCTTTTTTGGATCCTACTAGCACGCTTGTTCTGGTGCAACAACACGCAGCACGCGCATTACTCAGTGCAACAAAACATGATACAATGTTAGCTCATTTCAAAACCAACGTGGGCATTAGCGAACACTGTCAAATCACCTCCTGCCTCCCACTACTACCAACTTAATCCCAAACGCTCTTCTGTGGAGATGATGAATTTATCATGTGTGTGTGGGAGGTCAACTTGGAGAGATACCCGTCAAAATCCTCACTTGTGAGGACATGTAACTCGCGGGGACCTAGTCATAATGAGGACCCCAGAGAGGTGCCAGACCTCCGCGAGAGGACACGAGGAAAGTGTCCTCTCACAGACCGGCTCTGTCATCTTAATTACTTAAACCATTTTAGATACGACCAATTAAGCCTGGCTCCGAATCAAAGGGGCCTCCTTTCAGACTAGGTGCCGGGACAGCTGCGACGAGAGGACCGTTTTAATGATCAATCCACCTTTATACACTGTGGCTCGTTTGTCAAAGAAAATACAGGAAAAGAAAAAGACGGCTTCTGTCAGGGGTGTGGTGGAGCAGAGAATTATTCCTCATTAGAGCTCATCATTTTTACAATGCAACATGTGACTTCAGTCATCTGACATCTGTGAAATCGGTTTGACAACAGACACTAAAGGCAGCTGTCGGCTTTGAGACCCTCGCTTTTATGCAGGAATGTATCATATGAAGCCAATTTCACCTTTCAGACTGTTAGTAAAAGTGAAGTGAAACTTTTGTGGCTAGGGATGGAAATTGTTAAGAATTTAATGATTCCGTTCCTGTTCCTTAACAAAACGTTAGAAGGACTTTTAAGGAATAAATACGAAGTAAAATAAATGCAATTACATTATACAAGATTGTTTTAATACTAAATGCATTTCTAATTTAATTTAAAGAAAAAAGATCATTTTAATAGTAAATTAAATACAACAGGTCTTGCAAAAAAGTGTGGAACAAGGCCGAAATATTTAGCTGGCCTTTACTATATGTTAAAGGGGTCATAGGGTGTGATTTCATGTTTTCCTTTGTCTTTGGAGTTTTACAAGCCGTTCATGCATATATAAGATCAGTAAATTTGCACAGAACAGTACAGCGCAAATATTTAAGTGTGTGCAGCACATTTTATGGAAGAGTAGCCTACAATGTCGCCTGTGCACACTATAAATTGGGGCATTTCCAACTTTGCAAGGACAGTCTGGCGCTTCTGACTCCTGTAAGTACGTTTTCATATTTAACAAATTTGCTACTGGCTATTCAAATGTGAGTTTTGAGCAGTGTACAGTAGTGCTTGTACTTACTCGATTCTACGATCACAAATGCAAAAGCGTTATGTTTAGGCGATGCAACACAACGCGTAAAGAGACAGTATAGAGTCATTATAATCAGTAATTATGTCCTCACTGGATGCAACAAATGTTTCATTTATAACGGGTTTTATTGTTTTTGTCTCGTCACTCTGGGACACAGCATCACAACATGGTAAGGGCGTAACATTTCCGTCACATTCTTGAGGTGTTCGGTCAGTCACAACGCACTGTATAGCTGGCTAATCAGAGCACACCGTGCTTTTCAGAACGATGAGCTTTGTAAAAATCGAAGTATTTCAGAAAGGCAGGACAGAGAGGAGCAGCAATAATGCACTGTATTTGGAAAATAATGTGTTTTTTGAACCTCAAACCATGTAAACAGACTGCATTATACCAAATATACAAAATAATCTTTTTAGCAACATCATATGACCCCTTTAAACAACAATACTAAAACAAACAAATAGTAATTTACACTACTGTTCAAAAGTTTAGGTTCAACAAGATATTTACTGCCTTTATTTTGACAGTACCCCAGCTAACAATTTTACGTTATAAAAACGTTCCTGTAACGTTCCCAGTAATTTATGAAAACATTATTTTTGAATGCTCTCAGAAAGTTCAAAATGTCCATTAACATTCTTGTTTGGTTCTAAGAACAGTATTTTAAAAGTTTTTAGAATGTTTCAGTCTCTTGTTATATTAATGTTCTAACGTAACTTAAAATGTTAATAGAACGTTCTATTCCCATTTATATTAATGTTCTAAGAATGTTTCCCTAATGTTCCCAGTAAGTTCTTAAAATGTTACTGCTGAAGGTTCTTAGAATGTTCAAAACGTCCAGTTTTTTTAGACATTGTATTAACATTCTTGTTCTTTTTTAGATGTTGTATTAACATTCTTGTTTGGTTCTAAAAATGTCATTCAAAATGTTTTTACAATGTTTCAGTCTCTCATTATATTAATGTTTTAAAAACATAATTTAAAACGTTCTTAGAATGTTCCATTCCCCATTATATTAATGTTCTAAGAACGTTCCCCTAATATTAGTTTTAGTTGTGTGTGTGTGTGTGTGTGTGTGGTACTCATCAAAAACGCTTTGGGAACGTTTGATTAACATTATACAAACTAAAAACTAACGTTCTGGGAACTAAGTATTAACATTAGGAGAACGTTACAATACCGTTCTAAAAAACGAAAACGAACTTTCTAGGTTACTGCAATAACGTTTTTCGATAACTTTGAGAGAACCTTTAGAGAATGTTAGCCAAAGTTAGGAGAACTTTTTTTGGTTAGCTGGGACAGCAAGTTCGACTTTAAACTTGAGATTTTTTTGAGCACCAAATCAGCATATTTGAATGATTTCTGAAAGATCATATGACACTGAAAATTAAGCTTTGTTATGACAGGAATTGAACATAGATACTTCAAACTTATAATTTCAATTTTATAAAATATCAAATATGATATTAATTTATCAAATAAAAAATAAAGTGTGTCTTTAACTAAATGTAATCTTACAAATATAAGTGTATCTACCTGACTGGTTAAGTCAACTTACAGTTGTACACTCTGTTTGATTCACTAAAACAGAACTTACTGATTAGAGTTGTTCATTCAGTAGATAGACTAGCTGTGCTGTGCGTTTATGATTTGTTGAGGCATTTTTAAAAACAGATCTCTGTTCCTAACCTCACTGATGGGACCCTTAAGGTGGGATTTGGACAGGCCAGGGTAGGATAAAGCAGTTAAAATTTTATGATTATTTTTTAAGTGAGAACAAACTAAATATAACAAAGTTTCAGCTGCCTCCATTAACTGAAAATGTCAGAAACATGTCAGGGACTATCTTTTTTTCAACTAGAATTTTAATAGAAATGTCAAGGTAGGTCCTATATAAACAATTCAGTATGATGACTAAACTGCCTTACCTCATAATCACCTAGAAAGACCTCTAGATGAAACATCACAATTTTCCTTAGTCATTTTCTGATTTATTCTGAAATCAAAGAGGATTCAAGCTGCGAGTGCTTGGATTGCTTGTGATTTCACTGACATGAAGATAAGCTGTCAAAAAAACAGTTATTTGAGCTCTAATGCAGCATCTTTGATAAGAGTTTTAAGGTATGAAAGTAGTATTTTAGTAACTTTGCTTCACTATGTGAACCAATCTGTGGTCTTTAATGAGGAGTCAACTTTCTGGCTGTTTCGTGACACTGGGAATCCAGACCTGGGGCTTCCTCTGCGCCCAACAAACAGGCCAAATAAGCCAGCTGCCTCCTGCGATGAGCACCAGAACAGTGCGCCGCTCGGACTTTCATGTTCAGCATTATTAGTGGTTATAAAACCTAAATCTTTCATCAAATCTGCCGACTGGCACTGCAGGGGAGTCTCGTTTAGAGAAGGATTAAAATCAAACCTCTGCAGGACAAAAGTGTGCATTAATGTCTCCAATATCTCTCTAGCGCTCTTTCTTCTCTCAACTCTTGGTTTTCGCTGCTGTTTTGTTTTTTATTCATGATCAGCAGATGCAATGCTGTGCTCATGCATATTCGATGCCGTGCAGAATTAAGACATATTATTCAAATGAACTCATTATGTGGTGCTATTTCAGTATACATTTGAATAGATCATTATGTTTAGCAGACAGATGTCCGAAAAATGGATCAGATGTGATCAGAACAGATTTAGGGTAAACGATCTGACTCACTTCACCTGTTGTGTCATCAATGCTAGTATTCTTTGGCTGACTGAGAAAAGCTTGTCTAGAGTTGACGCACTTCCATTTCACCATAAACTATTGTACAAACAACAAAAATTTTAGGGTTTTTTTACCATACACATAACCAACACATAAGTGTTGCTTCAGTAGGCCTGCGTTTCTCATCAAGCCATAAGGGCTGGGCAACATAGCTACAAAAATTATACATAACTTCAACAAGTTTGGTATAAAAGTTTTTTTTACACTTTACAATAAGGTCACATTAGATAACATTAGCTATTGCATCAACTAGCTATGTACAGTTGAGTTCAAAAGTTTACATACACCTTGCAGAATCTGCAAAATGTTATTTTTTTTACCAAATATGAGTGATCATATAAAACGCATGTTATTTTTTATTTAGTACTGACCTGAATAAGATATTTCACATGAAAGACTTTTACATATAGTAATAGTTGAATATATGAAAATGACCCTGATCAAAAGTTTACATACACTTGATTCTTAATACTGTGTTGTTACCTGAATGATCCACAGCTGTGTATTTTTGTTTAGTGATAGTTGTTCGTGAGTCCTTAGTTTGTCCTGAACAATTAAAAAATCCTTCAGGTCCCACAAATGCTTTGGTTTTTCAGCATCTTTTGTGTATTTGAACCCTTTCCAACAATGACTCTATGATTTTGAGATCCATATTTTCACACTGAGGACAACTAAGGGACTCATATGTAACTATTACAGAAGGTTCAAACACTCACTGATGCTTCACAAAGAAAAAGCATGCATTAAGAGCCAGGGGTGTAATCTTTTGAACAGAATGAAGATGTGTACATTTTTCTCATTTTCCCAAATATTTTCTTTTTTTTTTTTTTCATTTAGTACTGCCCTTTAGAAGCTACAGAAGATATTTACATGTTTCCCAGAAGATAAAATAAGTTAAATTTTCCCTGATCCTCAAATTCAAAAAGTTTTCACCCCCTGGCTTTTAATGCATCGTGTTTCCTTCTGAAGCATCAGTGAGTGTTTGATCCTTCTGTAATAATTGTATATGAGTCCTTCACTTCTGAAAAGATGGATCTTAAATCATACAGTCATTGGTGGAAAGGGTTCAAAGACAGAAACATGCTGAAAAATCAAAGACTTTTTGGGATCTGAAGGACTTTTCTGTAGAACAGCAGACAGTTTAACTGTTCTGGACAAACAAGGTACTCGTGAACAACTATTACTAAACAACAACAAAACAAATCATAGCAGTGGATCATTTAGGTAACAATGCAGTAATAAGAATCAAGCGTATGTGAACTTCTGAACAGGGTCATTTTTATAAATTCTATTGTTTTCTGTTGTGGACTATATGTAAACATTTGAAATGTCTTATTCAGGTCAGTACTAAATAAAAATAAATAACATGCATTTTGTATGATCCCTCCTATTTTGGAAAAATAATTAACATTTTGCAGATTCTGTAAGATGTATGTAAACATTTGACCTCAACTGTATAAATGAGCAATACATTTGTTACAGTGTTTATTAATCTTTGTTAGCGTTCATTAACTGTTCATTATTGTCCATTGTAATGTTAACTCACATTAAATAACGTTAGCATTATTTTAATAATGTATTAGTAAACATTAATTGAAATTAAGATTAAAAATGCTTCAGAAGTATTTTTCATTGTTTATGTTAACTAATGCAGTAAACTAATTTTAACTTATGTGACCTTATTGTAAAGTGTTGCCGAATTATTTTTTTTTCAACAAGAATGAATTCAACCGATCTTTTAACTAAAATGCTGAACCTTCTATTCAAGAAATCCTTGAAAAAATGTATCATGTTTCCTCAAAAATATAAAGCAGCAGGGTTTTCAACATTGATAATAATAAGACATGTTACTTGATCTGCAAATCAGAATATCAGAATGATTTCTGAAGGATCATGTAACATGGCTACTGAAAATTCAGCTTTGCATCACAGGAATAAATTACATTTTAAAATATCTAAAAAAAATACAAAAGTTATTTTAATAGTAATAATATTATGTTTTTATTGCATTTTTGCAATATCAAATATGGTGAGAAACTTCTTTCAAAAACATAAAAAGAAAAAATCCTAAGGAGCCCAAGATGACATTTAATCATTTTCATTGATATTCAATAACATAACAGTAAACAGCAACATTTATCCACACATATTTTTACTAAAACATCTTAGCATTAAAAATGCCTGAAACTTTTTTGATTGATGGCACAAATAGCTGAATAAGTTTGGAATCGATTCAAAACAAGAAAGGATTACAAAAGAAATCTACTGAGACTTCCACATAAACACTAAACTAAAATAATTTATATGATGCTGCTGAATTTTATATTGTCAGCAAAACTATCACAAATACACTGTGAATATTCATTACATCACTCAGACCTAGGCTCTGTGCAGAAAAATTATATCTGTCCCTTATATATCCTTTAATACCAGCCATAATTTATCAAATCCACACCTGGAGTGAGCCATAGAGAATTATCACAAACTATACAATCATGAAATCTAATTTACAGGAGGAGGAGATCACATTACACAGTAATTAACTAGCACAGACTGAAACACAAAGGTCAAAATGCAAACTATATACAGCTTATCGCATTTTAGTCTGAAAAAGCTCAAAAGATGTCTATTTTAAAACAACATATGAATAGATTACTCTTTATATTGATGAAGGTCGCTGTATAGCAAAAATATGGGCTCAGTGCCTATATGAGTGCAGAAATAAATAAGTTAGTGGGAAACTAAATGTATATGAATATCATTGTACTTAATAGATTTCAGTTAGGTCCCTGTTCAGCTTCTTTGCAAAGCGCAAATCTTTTTTTATCACTTACATTGTTTTTTTAAGGCTGCATACTGAAAGCTACACCAGAACACCAGCGGTCCTCATGATCAAGTATTCTGATGTTGTCTTGGGATCCCCAAAAGCATTTTCAACTAACAAATTAAACATTTACATTTTTCACTGTGCACTCAGCCTTAGCATCTCCTGCAGGGTTGAAGAGTCAAGGCAAAGCCCAAAGGGAGGCTTCCTTCCAACAAATTAATCCCTGAGAAAAGCAGAGCCGAGTGCTGCCTGTACACCCCTCTATTCCCTCAATAATGAAGAATGACTTACGCCGCTACTCGTTCTCACCTCGCCGAACGGCACGCACATGCACACGCGTTCCTTCGGCTGCCCACCCGAAACTCCTCTTTGCGTTGACTGTGACTGTTGCCATGGAGACAATGCTTACCTCAGCGCTTCCCGAAGTGCCCCACGCTCGCTCAAAGTCGTGTGCTTGATGTCATCGAAATTGTTGTCCAAATTCACACAAGACTGTGGGAGTGAAACACACAGAGACACTGGTGGGACAAAGCAGCACCTTTACTGATTTTTTTAGGGTGTATTTTAACAAAAACAATAACATTTATGTCAGTCTGTCACTTATCAATGAATTTCAGAAGGACAGCATTATAAAGGAACCTCTAGTCTATAGGCTTTTAAGCTAATTTAATGGCTAGAAGTTCACGAATGATCTGTGAAAAAAAAAAAACAATTTACAGACGAGTGTCTGTGAATATTAAGTTGCAAAAGTACCATTTAATTAGGCTTGTTCTGCGTGTCTCTGTGTGGATGACACACACACTGAACGCATACTTCTCTGCCGCCTCAACATATCTAGAACTGCTCTGAGAGTCACTTCATGAGCATTCTACCGTTTCTTGAGAGAAAAAACTCTCTCATGTCATATACAAACAGAAGCTTGAAGGTCTTCACAGCAATCTGTCAAAATAAAAGTATGGTTTAACTTGAAGAAACCGTGACAGATTTTTGTTTTTGTTTTTTTGTTTTTTGTTTTTTTTTTATGAAATGATAGTACTACTACTAATAAAGCTATTAGTAAAATATTATTTTTTAACAGAAAAAAAAATAAAATATCAGAATTTATTTAGCAGAAAAATCCACAACAGAGTGTATTTCTGGAAACAAATAAACCAATAAAATAATATATATATATATACCAAAAAACACCCCCGAGCTTAAGGGGTTAATGTGATGACAGTACTACTACTAATAAAGTTATTAGTAAAATATTATTTTTTTTACCAGAAAATATATGTATACTAAAAAACACCCCAGAGCTTAAGGGGTTAATGTAATGACAGTACTACTACTAATAAAGTTATTAGTAAAATATTATTTTTTTTACCAGAAAATATATGTATACTAAAAAACACCCCAGAGCTTAAGGGGTTAATGTGATGACAGTACTACTACTAATAAAGTTATTAGTAAAATATTATTTTTTTTACCAGAAAATATATGTATACTAAAAAACACCCCAGAGCTTAAGGGGTTAATGTAATGACAGTACTACTACTAATAAAGTTATTAGTAAAATATTATTTTTTACCATAAAAAATATACATATATATCAGAATTTATTTAGAAAAATGCACAACAGAGTGTTTCCAGAAATACAAATGAATCAATAAATAGCTATTACAGCTCTGCACAATCTGGGCCTAAATTCATTGTATTCTAAACTTAATTGGCAATCAATTGTTGAAGCTATTAAGGTGTGCTGACCCAAAAATCTTTTAAAAACCTGGGCCAAGTTTGAACCAGTAACCAGGCATCACAGCTGGCAAAGGGGCATGTCTGACTTTGACATATATATATTGCCATTATTATGTCAATATACATATATCAAAATGAAAATTATTATTGCCGGTCTTCAGTGATAATGTCAAGTTAATTTAATGTATTTGCACAAAAAAAAAAAAAAAGCAGATGATTGATTTTAATGAAATCAATTAATTAAAGATGCTTTTGATTATTAATATTTAATGAAACCATTAAAATGGAATCCAGAAAATTAATGGAAAACAGAATTTTGTAAAAATAAAACAGAATTTGAAAAAAAAAAACATATTTCATAGGGCCTTAAACATGTAATTTGTATAAACTTCTTATAAATTGCTACTTAATATTGTAAGTTTCATAATTTCTATTAATTAGACATGCTTTTTGATGAATAAAATTGTATTTAATTTGAATTTTCTTAATTACAAAACCTGTACTTGCTTTATTATTTGGAAAACAAAATAAGATATATTGAAGAATGTTGGTAACAGTTTTGCTGACTATTAAAAAAAAAAAAAAGAAAAAGAAAAAAAGGTCAATTTCTCAAAATATGTCAAAAAATGTAATACAGCTTTGGAACTTTGGAACAACACGAGTTTGAGTAAATTATTAAAGAATTGCTATTTTTGGTTTCAAGGTTGCAAGGAGAAACTCGGTGCTGTCAGTAAACTAAAAATATATACTTAATCACACGTTTGTCTGTAATTAATCATGATTAATTCCATATTAATATATGTATATTGTTATAATTTCACTTTGAATCTCCAAATGAGTGTAGAAACAACAAATATGGTATATTTTAAATCTGTTTAATGGCATTTTTTCTAAGTAGCCTCAAATTTAACCATTAATTATAGCAATTTAACATTACAGTAAAATAGAAATAGATTATTTTAAACAATTAATAGACTTTTAAAAATATAATATCACATATAAAATACAACAGTTTTGTAACAATATAAATAAAACTGATTTTATTGTTTTACAATCACTCCGACCTTTTGTTTGATTTCTTTTTTTTTAAGACGTAATCCGTAAATTTATGAACAAATTATGAACAAAAAGTCTCGCCGATAGGCATACTTCCGCCTTTGAAGAAAAAGATGGATAGAACACAGCAAATAGGTTATACAGATTAATATAATCAATTCTGTATCATGTTCTGTAAACAAAACAAATGTTGAGGAAAAACAGCTACAAATATATTCTGTGGGCTGTAGATTTGAATATGACCAGACTGAGGGATTATGCCGTTGAGTAGACTGTTCAGAGATTATCCTGCTTTTAAAGATTTACGAGTTTCTACTTTAAAACGGAAGGATTAATTGGTGCCATTTAACACTGTAACATGACATAGCTGACATTATCAGAGAGGCATTAAAGAGGATTCCCCCAGCCCCTCCCTTTTTAGGAGGCAAAGTTCAAGCTGCTTAAGCTGTTTTCTTTATTCAATAAGATAATACAGTTTCACAGAAGCCATTGTGACAACTGACTTAAGCTATTTAATGAAATTCAAAGGGATGAGCAGCCAGGAAATTCCCCCGCACATATATGTGGCTGAGGCGCCAAGAAAATAAAATCACAACATGATTGAGATTGAGGCTAACTCGATTTCACACACTGAGTTAATTTATGGCATGAGGCAGAGTTACTACATTTTATTATAACACAGATGGGTGGTGAATAAGAAAGCAATCCAGCGAGCCATCTGATATTCTGCTATAGTTCTTTTATGAACCACCACTGGATTCTGTTCTTCGGCTGGCAACCTTGTGATGTAGAAACCTCTGCCAAGACACAGATTCAGAAGAGACAAAGTCTGTTTTACAATGCACATCTTCAATTTTTCAAAACGCTGCAACAGTATGATGCTTTGATTGCCACAAGAAGAATTTGCTGGTATTACTGATACCACGCAAAAGATTTTAAAGAATATTATATGAAAGCCTCACCACATTTAAACTTCTGACTATATTTAATTTTGATTTAGAATTTGTGAGCGGTTTGGAAAAGGTGGTTTTGCCTGGAGTGAGAAGCGTTTTTTTTTTTTTGAAAGTTGAAGCATGTTTTCGCTCTCCACGATCAATCTGACACGAGCAGAACACATGTTAACAGCCCATAATACAACTGCATGTCAGCAATACAGATGGGTGGATCAATCTTGAAGTACTTCTGATACTGATTCTGTATTGAGATGAATGATCCTCATATAAAATTATCAATCTTAAGAGTTTAAGTAGTGATTTAATCATTAAAGTTTAAGTGCAAAAGAAAAACTGCATTAGCAAATAGTAGGATAGGAGCCATTTCTCCTTCTGCTTATCTGAACACAAGCATAAATGTTGAAAGATGCATGCAAAACAAATAAATGAGAAATATAACAAATGACAAATAATAAATATACATTGCCGTTCAAAAGTTTGGGCTAATTTTTTTTTTTCTTTTATTAAGGAAGGGCACATTAAATTGATCAAAAGTATGGTATAGACATGGTATATGCTGTTTAAAACATCCTATAAAATAACAGAAAATTAGAATAACAGCACATTAGAATTATTTCTGAATGATTGTGTAAACCTGTAGATAATTATTATAGAATCTTATAATTATATATTATATTATATTATATATACATACATATATTACTTTTACTCTCTGCACAACTGTATACTTTGGATTGATTTAAATAACTTTAATATTGCCTACTTTAATTGTGCAGCAAACACTAGGAATGCGTAAGTATCGGATTGGGACTCAGTATCACCAGATACTCAATATTCGATGAATCGGACCAGGGCACAAAAAAACCTGATTGGGACATCCCTAAAAATTACGGTTCAATCACTGATGTCACATGGACTATTTTAACAATGTCCTTACTATCTTACTATTGTCCTTGAATGTGGTAGTTGCGTTTCCGTCTAGGCAGGGTCAGAAAGCTCTCTAATTTTATCAAAAATATCTTATTTATGTTCGAAAGATGAACGAAGGTCTTACGGGTTTGGGACGACCTGAGGCTGAATAATTGATAACAGAATTATCATTTTTTGATGAACTAAAAATATAAAATGTTCAGTAGAAATCAGAGTATGTAAGCGGAGTGGAGTGGGAGCGGTGTAATTTTGAAAGGAGCGAGGAACATTTTTTTTTTTTAAAGCCAGAGCGTCATTGTTTTCACTCGCTCCAAGAGCGCTCCACTACCGCTCCATCACAAGGACAAATTCATGCCAACAGCCTGTAATATAATTGCATATTTAGCAAGAACTCATATGTTAAATATAGTCAGCTATCTTGATATAGATGGATCACTGAGATCAGAAAGAATGTGAAGATTATAATGACAGCAATATACATGAGCGGGAGGTTTAGTAGGATAGTTTTCGAGGAATTGGTTTGCTCTTTCTAGATACTGAATATTTTCGGATGAAAGCATGATTTAAACACAACACTTATTTACACACACAGTTTCTATCTCAATAATGAATTCAATCAAATGTAATCTTACAGCGCTGCTTCATCTGTATCAGATTTCGAATGAGCAGAAATCTGTAGGAAATGCAGCGATCCGTAGAAAAAAAATAGCTATTAAAAATAACTATTATTTTCATCCTTCGCAAACAAAATTTGCACTGAAAAAAGCAGATGATACTTTTTAATACTGACAACCATGTAATAAGCTTGATAGAAATGTGGTAGGAAAATTGTTTGCACACTAGTGGTCCAATAAGCCATAAAACTTCTCTTCTAGTATTTTATTTTGTTTTATTTTATTGTAATATATGTTATGTGATATTTCAAAACATACTGAAATACTTCAGCCGTAAATTTCCTCTGAGCGAAGGCGGAGCAGTGTTCCTGATCAGCTGAGCAAGGCAAGTATATAAAACTGCAGACCGGAGATCTCCAAAATGGGGCGGGAACTCCAAAAGTGGGCAGAACCTCCAAAATGGGGCGGGGTCTCGTCGCACAAAAACTTTCCCTATTGGCTCTGGCTTCAGCCTATTGTTACTGACTTACATTTCAAAACTAAACTTTAGAAAATAAACAGTTTGTAGTTGTTCTCAAATAAAATAAACTATGGTATATAAATAAATTTATTTTGGAGCGCCCACCCTGTTTTGGAGTTCCCGCCCCCATTTAAAGATCTCCAAGCTGCAGTTATATACCCCTCGAGCAAGGAGTGGAGCGGGGAGTGGGAAATGATCATTTAGTACTAAATGCTATTTGTCTAATAATTATGGTCCATTAATGACTTAATATATATATATATATATATATATAATTTTATATTTCTATTAATTATATTACAATTAGTGTAGTATTTAAGCTTAAATAGAGAAAAGGGTTTTAAATTCCAATGCAAATAGGCAAATCAGAGTCATTTTGTGGTCCGGAAAAAAAAAAAAATTCATTTGTAATGCCGTGGTTTACTCACTAGGTACCTGTATGGCTCTTTACTAAATATACATGTATCTACAATATTGCGGGTCATACCTGCTTACTTATTTTTAAGTTTTTCATTTGAAAAAATATTTAGAAATGATTAAACACTATATTTTTAAATGTGAAATTTAAAAAGTTAATAACTTACATCCTTTTTTAATGATATTCATATAAGTGCACACAATGAATGCAAGCAAATACTGAATTTAAACCAAGTTTAAAATGGTGCTAAAATTTTTTATCCCCTTATATGTACAGTATATACATATAAATAGATATGGAATCAAAATCGCCACCCCTCTCCCCCCAACCCAACCCCCCACTCAAAAAAAAACAAAAAAACTCGAAACTTAAAAGTTGCCAACCCTGTACTCTAGTAGAAATTAACAGCAGATAACGTGGATTTTAACGTGAAGACAAGAGATGTGTGATGAAAATGTATAAAATGTTTTAAAATGTTCTTCTCAAATATAAAAAAACATTTAAAATCAAACCCCATCTTAGATATGTAGTGTAGTCAACATACCAGACAACCACATCCTCATATTAATTGCCTTGCTACTGCGTGAAAATGTCATGTTAATAATAATAATAGAAAAAAAAATAATAATAATAAACTGAGTGTTTGTGATGGAGTCAAATCGCGTGTTTCTCCAGAGAACAGGGAACAATTGAGGAGTATGTAATAGAAAACCTGGAGTGGAGTTGGAGCGGAGCCATTACAGAATGCTTCAGTCCACTCACATATTCTTTCTTATACACACATTTTAGATAATTTTATACATGTACCTTCTGTTATATCATATAAAGCACCGTGTGTTATTTTGTGTTGTCATTTCAAATGAAAAAATACTTGACCTTGGTCAACCCTGTGTCACAGTAGACTAATCTCACAGCTTCTGTGTGGTATTAAAACTCATCTGTGTGGTAAAATGAAACATAATTACATTTCCAATTACACTGAGGCATTGTTGGGACTGGGATAACCATTGACATTTTCTCTTGAAATTATGTGTAGCATTTTCCCCTGCAAAGGATTAGTCTAATCCAACATCTTGGGGGCTTTATTATTATTAATTAGACAAAATGCTTAGTGCTGGGAATTGGTAGTATAATTTAACAGCTAATTAATATGCAAGCTCTGGAAACAAGATTTGGTATTTCATCAACACAGTCGCCACATGGTGAAAAAGCATTTAAAATGAACATTTGAATATGCTTATGAGCCTTGACTCATAGGGCTCACAGGATATGATAATAATTGAGAGGAAATTTGGAATATTTAATCCACTTGGGGGATTTGGGGGGGGGAGGGGGGCATCTGCTTATGATGCATTTTCATAATGTCTCCTTTAGGCTTTTGCTGCAGTTTTCTGATGAGTGCTAAAGAATTACTCACTGACAAATTGTAAGCAAAAGGGCAGAAGGAGTCAAAATTTGAATCTCTACAATAATTGGACAAACTAGGCGGTTGGAACTAATTATAGAATTATAATCTTCGGCCCTATTACTGCTCATCAGAGTAATATGATCACAGCTATCGTCGACATAATCATTGAATCACCACACCATAAACTACATCACAGAGTACTCATTATCATCGGTAAACTGGGACGAAGTTTGCTCTCAGAAGAGGATATAAGGGATACAGCTTCCAGGAGGTTCAGAGAACCAGCTCTAACATATCTTTAACCTCTAATTTTCATCGCGCTGAGAAGTACATTGTGACCGTAACACATTGTGACAATCAGCAGCATGTAAACATTCCACAAACAAGGAAAGACGTGTATGTTCGCAATACGGTGACAAGGGCTTTTCTTCCCATTGGCTGTTTCTTTAATATTTAATGTAAAACTCAAAGGCAGCAGTATATGTGAGAATTTTGGAAAAAGTGAGTTATTTCAGGCAGTCTGTGAGAAGAACTTGTCTTTGTTTTTGTTTTTGTTTTTGTTTACAATACTCACATCACAGCTCCTCTCTGGGTTTCTCTTCCAGTGCTTCTTCTCATTCTTCTTAGAGGCGGTGGAACGGAGATTTGCGTGGGTCTTCACCCTTGGGTTCAATGCAAGGATACTCTGAAAAACAATTTTACATAATCAAGATTGTTAAAAGTTCAAAGGTTCAGTCAATGCAAGACCATTGCTTGAATGTATAATGTATGATTTGTTCAGTCAGTGCAGAACAAATAAAGTAAACGGCAATACATTTTCAAGATATACGACCGCTGTAATGGATCTACACACACCATAACTATTATGATATGTTGTTAACTTCTGTTAAAAGTGATGCATGTTACATAATCGGACCATTACCTACAAGTAAAGAGAACAAGTATCCAGTTGGCTTAATTGCTAAATTTACACCATAACAGCCAAGTTAGTTTTCACATGTGAGAGTGTGTGTTCTATTGTTTATACACATAGGGTAAAGACCATGAGCATTTATTTTTAAATTGGAAGATATTTAGATATGTAGCATGTGCAGGATGATGGTACATGAGCCAGTGTGTTATTAAGGGAAATAAATAGAAACATTTACTCATTTAGTTACATTATTCTAGCACAAAATGTAAAATGATTCAAAGAAGTCCCCTGGCTAAATTTCGAGAGAATGTATAAAATAACTTGACTTTTATAATTCTTATTTTATATATATTATGAATGCCTAATTTTCATCATATAGACAGAGCAGCAGGAGTATTAGCCTACGGTCACTTTAAGAGCTGTACCGTTCCAATTTATTGATACACAAGGCACGCATTTTCTTTCTCAACTCTTTACATTCACTTCAGCCATAAAACATACATTTTAACGTAACTGAGTGTGTACTTGACCGCTGAAGAGCTATAAGTAGTGAAAGAGATCTGAACTGCAATCACGTATGCTGTCTGAGAGAGACAACTTTCAGTGACAGTGCATTGGGTGTGTGATAGCCAGAGATGGGTAGTAACTGTTTATATCTGGTAATCTGGATTACGTAATCAGATCCCAAAAATTAGGTACTTGTTATTAGATTAAATTACATTTTCAAATTCTCATAATCAGATTACAGTTACTTTTTATGGATTACATGATAACATATTATTTACACAATAGCAATAAATTATTCATAGTTTACTGATTCTCCCTAGTTCTTTCTTTTTTTGTTTAAATTTCCTTTCTAAAATCCAGTTTCTTCCAGTTTTGTTGACATTCACACAAAGATCAGTCATTAGTCAGGCGACCACACAGCATTTGACCACTTATTTACAAATATCATTTCAGGTTTGAGAAGTGTTTCAACATTGCATCTACTACTGATAAACACAATGGTTTTTATTTAAATGATGCCTCTGTAGGTTATTTAACCATGTATTTCTAAGTCTTTGGAAGGCTTATGTCCTTCGAACACATTATAAGGCACAAATTTAAAACATTTTTGTCATCTGATCATCTTTCACCTAATATATTTACATGAAGAACCCCTGAGATTTTCAAATAAATATTTTAATAATTTATCACATTTGCATGTTCATTCCCAGGCACCAGATGTCAATATACCATCAGATTGAATTTGGATCCCAAACTCTGACAGATGTTGTATAGCGGGTGAGAATGAAAATCGGGTTGACGTCAGTATTTGACATGACTTAATGTTGGATTTTGGTTTTGATGATGACTTAATGTTGGATTTTGGTTACACAACCTAAAAATAACAAAGTATCAATGTCAGCTGACATCGGTATCAGACATCAAATTAATGTTGACATTAGATGTTGAATTGACATTGAATTTTGGTCACCCGACGTCACAACTGAAATTTAACCAAATATCAACATCTTACGACGTTGTGTGCTTACTGGGTTGGTTCTGTGACATTGGTTAACGGTCACATGACGTGCAGGTAAATATTTCATTTTTTATTTTTTTTTAAATGATTTATTTTATGATTTAATTAATTATTAGCTTCCCATTTAACTTACAAACTCCCTGCAGTTCATTTACCTTGTAACATGATGTAATATAACGAAAAAATCATTATATTGAATCAGTGCATTCTGTCTTAAAGTGACAGCAGCCTATAAATACCTGCTGCTGTCTGTCATTTATATTCAAACAATAAAGCACATTTAATGTATATTTATTCACCATCTATCTATCTGTTTATCTATGTCTACATACATATATCCAGTATAGGGACATTACACATTGTACCTTTTGAGTGCTATATAAAAATAGTCATATTTTTTTTAATAAACATGCCAAAAGTAGCACTTCTGAAAAAAAAAAATGCCCGCAAGCCATCATGCCCTTCTACTCTCAGTCAGCTGACAGTAATACAAAAGTAACTTAATTCATTACTTTCCACAAAGAAGTATTTTTGTATTTTCTTTTGCCTAACTCAGTATTGCAAACCATTACATTTAAAAGTAGCATTACCCAACACTGGAATAATATGAAGAAAAAGCAAAGATAATCATGCAGTTGTGTTCTACAAACATGAAAGCTTTTTAAAACATTGATATGAACTACAAAGCACGCTCAAGTCAAGGTCCTTCAAAGCCATCTGTGACAACACTGATTAGAACACCAGTGCAGCGGGGCCAATAAAGAGGGGTTCGACTGAAACAGTAAAGTGTGAAATGAGAGCCATGATGGGGACCATCATCATTTGATTCAGGAGCAACCTTCATTTCAAATACGTACGGCACCTTCACGCCTGCCAGTCAAATCACCCCACCACACTCGAGGAGCTGAAGGCAGGCACCAGTGTGGGATCTTTTAATGGCAAACACAATTAACAGGCAGTTTACTGAAGGAGAAGAGAACAAGTGAGGGAGAAGCAACCATTACCATCACACTAATACCAATTTCATGCTCTTCGTAGTGTAAAAGAATACCATGTCCACAGTCATTTCACTGTGCTGAAACACTATCTGACAAAGGCCAGAACAGGAGGCCAGGAGCAAATTGAAATAAGCCACTTTGGCATTCTAGTCCACGAGCCAGGTGTCAGAAAAACCTTCACCCAAAAAGAGGACATTGACGGAAATATCTGACACAACACTTGAATGCTGTGGTGACTCTTGTGCATTATCTGTGTTAATGTTTGTCCAATTAATACCGTCATGCACCATTTCCTAAACAAATTTCAGTGTTGTGTTTTGCCATTTTATGCTACAAAACTTTCAGAAGAAATATGTTTGGAAACAAATATAGTATGATGGAGGAAACAGTCCTTACAGGCTTTCCATTTACTCTTAGAAGCATGGAGGGACAAATTATTGATAACACTATTAATATGTAGCATGTGTAAATCATTCTTATTTTTATTTAGGCTATAGAGCACTGAGCTGGAAAGGTAGGTCTTGCATGAAACTTTCATATTTTTTTATCTTTAATTATATTTTTTTTCTACTAGGGATGAGAGAATGCATCCAGTTATTTGAAAGTGACAGTACTGATCACTCATTAAAGAATTATAAACCATCAAACCTCAAAACATTTCATAAAGAGTAACAGCTGCAGAAACAAAACAGTCAGCCAGCCATTATCAAAAAATAAACAGCGACAGGCTGATTGGCTAAGGGTACTGCTTATTACATGGCTACTCACAGAATAAATATGGACATGAAATACTGATTTAAGTTGACATTCTTTTTTAGGGCTGCCCCCTAATAGTCAACTAACGATTAATCGATGAGAAGAGGTTTGGTCGACCAAAAGTTTATTAGACGCTTAGTCGCAGAAAAAAAGTTTCACAGGAAGTGGCGAAGTCATGCAGTCCGTGACAAACAGAATGTTAATGGCTAGTCTGTGTGGTAAAATAGTACATCGGGCAGGACATCCAAACACTCACCTATCATTCATCGACCTCAAATATGGCTATTCATCTGAAAGATGTATGTAGTAGAAACTTTACATGGCCGCTCAATCTAATGTTAACCTAGAAAAACCGTGCTATTTAAGTGTCTGTGCAGTGTGGATGCTGAATAGTAGCACGCTTACTTCATCACAGATGGAGGCGCCAGTGCCGTCACTTGGTCACACAGAAAAAAGTCATGCAATTTTCGAATCTCTTTCTGTAAAGACTCTACGTTTATTTTTGGGCACTCACAATAACAACGAAACATTGTGCTTTTGTAAAATAATTAAAGCATCTCGGTCTCTGTGAACCTGAGTGCAGAACTTCGAAACTCCATGTATACTTGCCTTACAGACATGAAAAATATATTTATAGAGAGTGAAATGTCTCATTTCAAATGAACCAATTAAAATAGAAAACAAACATTCCCAGATTATGTAATCCATATGAAATGTGCATACAGGCACATCACTACTGCAGAGATGACGAGTCAGTGTCGCCGACTAAACTAAGAAAGCCCTAGTTCATCAGTAAATTATTAAAACATTATTGCAGTCTCCTTGCTATTTTTCCTGGACACATTCATAATTATTATATCTACCGGTGTGCTGTGGAAAGCTTTTTTTTTTTTTTACGTGCACTTGAGTGCTTATTAGGCTATGTAGGCAATTAAAGGCTCATTTTTATGATTTATATGGATTATTAAAAAATGTGCAACTAATAGTTGACTTAAAATTAACGACTACTTGTCGACTAGAAAAAATCTTTAGTCAAGGGCAGCCCTAATTATTTTGTAACCAAGTGGTGATAAACGCAAAAAAAAGTCCACAGTCTATTGTCAATAGTGCAGCAATTTAAAGCTCACACAGAGGTCACTGTCAAACCAAGCAGGTTTCTGTGAACATTCAGTGAACATGGCAAATTCACGTGACCAACTACATGAGAACTTTTTTGCCCTCATGCCAAACGACACTTGCGAAATTTCAATAAGCACTCTTAAAGGGATAGTTCACCCAAAAATGAAAATTGACCCATGATTTACTCACCCTCAAGCCATCCTAGGTGTATGACTTTCATCAGACGAGTGCAATCAGAATTATATTAAAACAGGTCCTGGCTTTTTCAAGCTTTATAATGGCAGTGAATGGGTGGTGATATTCAATAGTCCAATAGAAGTGCAATAAAGTGCATCCATCCATAATAACAAGTTTCCAACACGGCTCCAGGGGGTTAATAAATGCCTCCTGAAGTGATCTGAATAATTTTTGTAAAAAAAAATAAAAAAAATAAATCTATATTTATCCAACAAACACACAAAACTGGAAACACAGGATTTCTGGGAGACATGTGTGTCGCGTTCTTTAATGTTCTGCCTGGAATCAAAGATAACATGATGCCAAACCTCCTCACGAAAGACAGAAAGCAGCTGTGTTAATAGCTGTGACAATGAGCGCTTATCAAGATAAACTAAATGCTGGACTTTCAAAAATATGTGTAATATGTAAAGTTCTCGTCATAGGCTTTTTTTTTTTTTTTAAAAAATATGTGAGACTAACACTATGCCTACATCCTATGTCATCCAACAGTAAGTGGAAGCTAGAGATTATGGTTTATAAGTTTTAAATATGGGTATTTTTCTTACACACACACACACACACACATACACAAACACAAATTGCTTTAGGAGGCCTTTATGACCCCCCCAGAGCCATGTGGGGCACTTTTTATTATGAATGCAGTTTATTAAAACTATTGAATATTACCACCCATTCACTGCCATTATAAAGCTTGGAAAAGCCAGGATATTTTTAAATAGAACTCTGATTGTATTCGTCTGAAAGAAGAAAGTCATATACACCTAGAATGGCTTGAGGAAGAGTAAATCATGAGGTAATTTTCATTTTGGGTAATTACAGTAGCATTAATTCTTGTTAATGAAAAGTTCTTGGAGGATATTTTTCAACAAAGTTGATAACTAAAATAACGTGAGATGTTGCCAGTTGCGTTTGTATGAAACAAGTTTTTATGCATACTATCCAACGGTACAGCTGCAGTCATGAAAGAAAGCATTTCAGTTTCATGTGTATATATGTAATATCTCACTGTTGAATAATGCGAATCAGCTCCACTTTCAAAAGAAAACACAAAACTTCTTTCATATAGCCTTTCGACATATAGTCTGTAACATTTAGTTTGGCTAGTTTAGCACAGCTTAAACAAGATGGAATTTACAATCCTAAATAACGCTGTTTAAACAAAATCATATTTTGTTTTCATTTGTTTCATGTCTCACAGGAAAGACAAAAACATTAGGTTTGCACAGTATTGTTCCCTTGCTGGGACTGACGATAACTGAGTCAGTCAAGCTACTGTTTATTTGCTATAATAGGCTCAGTCTGAAAAGCAGAAGTAATAATGAGTGAGTTAAGCCGTGTTTGACCAGTCACAGATGAACAGATTTAGAAATCTATGGCTGGCAACCTCAAAGTGGCGCACGGTCCACACACAGCCGAAAAAGAAAAAAACAAACATGTATTAATAATAAAAAAGAACAGATAATCAAGGCCAGAACAGAAACAAGCCCTGTATGTTTAGAGTGACTTAATGATTTTAGTGTGAAGGCTGTTTGTTGTAAGCAATGAAAAACATTGTGCACCTTTGCCAATTAGATCAATATTGTGTAAGGGGAAACACATCCATAAGAAGAAAAGATCTATATAAGAAGAGATCAATATCTCCTCTAAAGTCCCTCTGTGATGGTTAAACAAGCTCTAGATGGAAATCATAGTCTATTTCATGTCAAATAGGCTTTTAGTGGAACAAAGATGGAAATGAAAGTGTGGGCCCATTTTTATGACCAAACAGAGGGTCGCTCTGCGTAGTTATTGCTTTTTGTGTATTCACTTCTAAAGGTCGTAAGGTAATTGGTGAGGTATTATGGGTTTCTTTTACTAGATATATACAGTAAGCCTTCATGAGATTGAACTGTGTTGACAAGAGGGTACATCGCTTTGTTGCTTGAAATAAAACCTGTTTTAAAATGTCAGCAAGGTTCGAGTTTCTTCCGTGAGGTAGGTTTCTCTTCTCAAAATACCACAGCCGCAAGATGAAAAAAAAAAAAAAAAAAAAAGCTGTGGAATTCAACAGAATGAAATCAAAGCAGAATCGCACACTGAAGAGCAAGTATATACATTTCATTAAAACATGCCAGGCTTTGGCTAGAAAGAGAAGGCATTTTAAGCAGCATGTGATGTGCTGTGTTTCATTTCCACAGGGAGAGCTCTGGAGACTGGCTTTATCACTCTCTGCTGGTCATAGTGATCCACTGAGACAACAAATCAATACTGGCTTTTTTCCTGCCAAAGTAAGCAAAATCTGCTCCCTATCCAGAACAGTGAATATGATCAAATGATAGCAAATGATGTTGTCTGATGTCATATAAGGATTCATATAAGCCTTTCATAGGGTGTAATATACATATATACAGTATACAGTCCCATTGAAATCCATTTAAGTAAGACCATTTTGAATTTTGAATTTGCTTTCACTTATATATATATTAAGATTTTTGTTAACACTTCAGTATAGGAAACAATTCTCACTATTAACTAGATACTTATTAGCATGCCTATTATTAACATATTGGCTGTTTATTAGTACTTATAAAGCACATATCATGATAATATTCTACATCCCTAATCCTACCCAATACCTGAACGTAATAACTACTTTACTAACTAATAAAAAGCAGCAACTTAAGACTTCATTAAGGCAAATGCCATAGTTAATGATTTGTTAATAGCGGGATCGGGACCTTAAAATAAAGTGTGAAAGTGTGGGACCACCATTTGCCTCATTTGCCTCACGCAGTGCAACACATCTCTATTGCATAGAGTTGATCAGGTTGATCAGGTGATGTCCAGGGAGTATGCTGGCCATGCAAGAACTGGGATGTTTTCAGCTTCCAGGAATTGTGTACAGATCCTTGCAACATGGGGCCGTGCATTATCATGCTGCAACATGAGGTGATGGTCGTGGATGAATGGCACAACAGCGGACCTCAGGATCTTGTCACGGTATCTCTGTGCATTCAAAATGCCATCAATTGTCCATAACATACGCCTACCCATACCATAACCCCACTGCCACCATGGGCCACTCGATCCACAATGTTGACATCAGCAAACCGCTCACCCACACGACACCATACACGCTGTCTGCCATTTGCCCTGTACAGTGAAAACCGGGATTCATCCATGAAGAGAACACCTCTCCAAAGTGCCAGACACCATCCAATGTGAGCATTTGCCCACTCAAATCGGTTACAACGACGAATTGCAGACAGGTCGAGACCCCAGTGAGGATGACGAGCATGCAGATAAGCTTCCTTGAGACGGTTTGACAGTTTGTGCAGAAATTCTTTGGTTATGCAAACTGATTGTTTCAGCAGCTGTCCGGGTGGCTGGTCTCAGACGATCTTGGAGGTGAAGATGCTAGATGTGGAGGTCCTAGGCTGGTGTGGTTACATGTGGTCTGCGGTTGTGAGGCCGGTTGGATGTACTGCCAAATTCTCTGAAACGCCTTTGGAGACGGCTTATGGTAGAGAAATGAACATTCAATTCACGGAAAACAGCTCTGGTGGACATTCCTGCAGTCAGCATGCCAACTGCACACTCCCTCAAAACTTGCGACATCTGTGGCATTGTGCTGTGTGATAAAACTTCACATTTTAGAGTGGCCTTTTATTGTGGCCAGCCTAAGGCACACCTGTGCAATAATCATGCTGTCTAAGCAACAACTTGATATGCCACACCTGTGAGGTGGATGGATTATCTCAGCAAAGAAGTGCTCACTAACACCGATTTAGACAGATTTGTGAACAATATTTGAGAGAAGTAGGCCTTTTGTGTACATCGAAAAAGTCTTAGATCTTTGAGTTCAGCTCATGAAAAATGGGGGCAAAAACAAAAGTGCTGTGTTTATAATTTTAGTCAGTGTATTTTAAAATGTAATTTATTCCTGTGATGAAAAGCTGAATTTTCAGCAGCCATTATTTCATTCTTTAGTGTCACACGATCCTTCAAAAATCATTCTAATATGCTGATTTGCTGCTCAAGAAATTTATATGCTTAATATTTTAGTGGAAACTGTGACGTTCAGCATTGTTACTGAATAAAATTATTTTATTAAAGTTTTTATTTTTATTTAATGATCCAAAGTGCATCCTGATCTTCAATGGAAAAACATCTGACCGACTGTACAAAGATTCACATGATAAATGACATGATAAAATTAGAATTCTTCAATATATCTTATTTTATTCTTTCTTATTTATTTAATAAAAACTCTTTAAAAATAAACGTCATAAAACCTTAAGCTTAAGTTAAGTTTCAAATTAGATTTTTAACCCCAACGTGAACTTTAAATGGGTAATTTATACACAACAGCATCAACCCAGAACATAGAGTCCACATTAAAAGCAACCTTTTGTCTCTGTCTCTGAAATGAGTTCAGGTGCGTTCTCTGCTATAATTAATACTAATGAAACATCATCCAGATGCAGAAAACGGGCAAATTCATAACTAAAAGCATTTATGCAATGGTCTGAATGTAGGCAACTTGACCTCTTTCCGAAGCACACTTCATCTTTCATAACACAGCCCCCTCCCTCCCTAAGGCAGAATAGTTAAACACAATCTACAGAGATTCTTGCCTAGTCTTTTTGCCTAAAATCAATACAGGAATTGATCCTCCATAGCTGAAATGAAGCCACAGCGCTCCAGCAGCCCAGCAATGTTCAACACAAGCCCAGAATATCATTTAGTCCTGTAACATAATTATAGAGAGCAATACAGATCATTTGGCATCAACATCATCTTGCTCAGCTAAAGGTCTTCTAAAGCTTCTCTTCAGGTTTCAGAGATTGTAGTGAGTGAAATGGAGCTGATTCATACAGAAAAGCACATCCAATCAGCAGCTAGGCATCAGTGAGAGGCCTACTATGCTTTTGACCAACCATGTTCACACATTCTTCACATTATTTTATGTAAAAAGGTATTAAACATTCCTGAAAAGATTCATTAAAGGGGCCATGAACTGTTAAATACAAAATTCATACAGTTGAGGTCAAAAGTTTACATACACCTTGCAGAATCTGCTGCAAAATGTTATTTATTTTACCAAAATAAGAGTGATCATACAAAATTGTTATTTTTTAAATTTTGAACTGACCTGAATAAGATATTTCACATAAAAGACGGTTACATGTAGTCCACAAGAGAAAATAAGTTGAATTTATAAATATGGCCCCATGTATTGTTACCTGAATGATCCACAGCTGTTTTGTTTTTTTTAGCTGTTTGTTCATGAGTCCCTTGTTTATCCTAAACAGTTAAACTGCTTGCTGTTTCAGAAAAATTCTTTAGGTCCCACAAATTCTTTTCACATCTTTGTGTATTTGAACCCTTTCCGACAATGACTGTATGATTTTGAGAGCCATCTTTTCACATTGAGGACAACTGAGGGACTCATATACAACTATTACAGAAGGTTCAAACACTCACTGATGCTCCAGAAGGAAAAACAATGCATTAAAGGGGTCATCGGATGCCCATTTTCCACAAGTTGATATGATTCTTTAGGGTCTTAATGAAAAGTCTATAACATGCTTTGGATAAAATCTCTCAGTGGTAGTGTAAAAAACACCTATTTTACCTTGCCAAAATCAGCTCTGCAAAAATCATCCTGTTCTGGTCACGGTTGCTTTAAATGTTAATGAGTTCTGCTTGCCCCGCCCCTCTCTTTTTTCTCTGTGAAGTGACGAGCATGTTTACTTTAGCCGCGTTTAGCCACTAAACTTGCTAACTAGCACGTTATTAGGAAAGGTGATCGCAAAGATTCATAAAAAACCCTTATACTCACTTCTGCTGTAAGTGAAGCTGGATCACGAATGATTCGTGCAAACATAGACGGATATATGTAGATCCACTGCGTCTTCAGCGGCTCAGATGTCGGGAGTAAATGACAACTACTATGTTTATTATTACATTCAATAACAGAACACCTCAATCGTTTAGGAGCCATTCTTGTCTATGTCCCTGTTCCGGCATCGAAACAATGGTGATCGGACTGTTACTGCTCATTCAAGGTGGGTCTAAGGTAAGACGGCCGTGTCAATCAACTATCATGGGAACGGCCTCTGACAGTGTGTCGTCACACAGACAAGATGCTGAGAATACCTTGATTTAAAAAAAAAGGGAAAATTATTTTTACAGATTAAATAAAAACCACTGGGTGGATTTTATCATCATGGGGTGGTTGTGTACACACACTGCCAATGTTCAAACAACACATAAAAGTGAGCTTTGCATCCAATGACCCCTTTAAGAGCCGAGAGGGTGAGGGGGTGGGGATGTGTGTGGGGGGGGTGAAAACTTTTGAACAAATCAAAGATGTGTACATTTTTCTTATTTGACCTAAATATCATATTTTTTAAATTTAGTACTGCCCTTCAAAAGCTACAGAAGATACTTACATGTTTCCCAGAAGACAAAATAAGTTAAATTTACCCTGATCTTCAAATTCAAAAAATTTCAAAAGGCTCTTAATGCATCATGTTTCCTTCTGAAGCATCAGTGAACATTTGATCCTTCTGTCCCTCAGTTATCCTCAGTGTGAAAAGATGGATCTCAAAATCATACAGTCATTGTTGGAAAGGGTTCAAATACACAAAAATGCTGAAAAAACAAATAATTTGTGGGACCTGATGTTTTTGGACAGGGTCATTTTCATAAATTCAGCTATTATTTTCTCTTGTAGACTATATGTAAACAGCTTTAATGTGAAATACCTTATTCAGTGGTAAAAAAAAAAAAATGGCATGTATGTTGTATTAAAATAATTAACATTTTGCAGATTCTGCAAAGTGTATGCAAACTTTTGACTTGAGGTCACTGTACTAAAAAAAACATCCTTTAAGTTAGAGAACTCAGAACTTTCTTTGTTAGTGTAAAAACAGCTTATACTAAAGCCAATCTGCCAAAACAACAGGTTGTTGAATGTGCCACTTTATGACGTAATAGTGTGGCAAAACACTGCCTCCGCAGAAGAAGATCGACGCCTGCTTCCACATCACTGCCTGTTTAGCCCAGCCAACCAATTTGCGCATGTTGTGCAAATAACAAGCGAGGCAAACACAGATCTACGCAGAAATATAATGATAAAGGTGGCTCTGAAGACAACAAGATGCTGTTCAGTGCCAAATTGTGAAATAACACAGTCTTTTCATTGCTGTCCTTCTGATGCTAACATTAGGAAACAGTAGATGGACTGCAACTGTAGATGATCACAACAGTAAGAACTTGGTCCTTTGTTCACTTAATTTTACTGCGGATTTGTTTACAAACAAGGAACAATTCGACACAGGATTTTCAGAAAGATTAAAACTAAAAGACAATGTTGTGCCAACTATATTGGATGTGACACTACTGTCGCACCACACAAGTGCCAGTAACTGTTCTTATTGCGTGGTCACTATTGCTTTGTCTATTATTACAGATGGTTTGAAATGTACTGAGAATTTATGCATTTTTAACCTAAATCACGACAGTGTCCATCTATGAAGGATGCAGGCTGTCAAACATACACAACTGTTAGCCAATCATAGCTGTGGGTGTTTACTTCTAGTCTACAATCTGCCATGTCTATTCAAACAGAGTGTTCTGATGGGTTAAAAACAGGACAGAAAATAGCCAAGTCTTCCAACATGTTGGATGACCTGTATTTATGTAACTAAATCCTATATTCTGTCCTACATTCAGCACTTCCTCAAAGCTAGAACCAGAGTAAGAAAATGTATGGATTAATGTTTATTATTTCAAACAAGTAAAGGTTAACAGGATGGACCAAGTTCAAAATCCTGTGTTCTAGATGAGAGGCACGTCATGCTGTTTAAAGGGTCTGAACTGGGTGTTTGTGAACAGATTTCTTAATACCGATCACGTGTGCCTGGGATAATCATTGACTTAGGGTCATGAACTGGTTGAGTGGATGACACTATGATAACCCAAGCTGAAGGGTTGCTAGCTCATTAATGTCCATTCAAGCACTTTTTTTTACGCAAATAGGGTCAATAAGTTCAATTTAATGATTAAAAATGTACAAATGAATATATTGTGAGCCAAAAATTATTGAAACCAGATATAATGTTTGATATTGTTTCACTAGTGGGTGCATAACACTATAGTTCACTATAGTTCATAGTAAGTGAGTATAGCAAAATAAAGCAAACTGTGACATGACACAAATTTTTCATACAGTGGACTACCAGTAAAACTGATAAAAATTTGACAATGTTTTGTTACATACCTTTCTATCAAAGTTATAAGACATTATCAAGATGAATGTGTTCTGACACAGTTCTTGTCATATTTTATTACCATTTTCTAAACTATTGCGAATAAAATGTAATAATGTGAGAAATTTTGAAGGTGTCTGAATAAATTTTGGTTTGACTGTAATTAATTTGTGAGTATCAAGGCTAATTTGTAATATCTATCTATCTATCTATCTATCTATCTATCTATCTATCTATCATATTACTGTTTGCAATAATTGCAGTTTTAATGTTTTTGTTTTTACTTGTATTTATTTGATTTATTTGATTAAAAAAAGCAGTAAAAATATTGATATTGTGAAATACTATTATAATATAAATGTTTTCTATTTTAAAATATTTTAAAATTCAATTTATTCCTGTGATATCAAAGCTGAATATTCAGCAGCTATTACTCCACTTTTCAGTGTCACATGATCTTTAAAAATTATATTTAAAATGTATTATTATTTATTTTACATCATGAAATGATGGCACTTATCAGCCTTAGTAAACACACTAAATCCAATTGTTCAAAAAGAAAAAAGCTCCTTCTTCCTATCTGTTTTAAAACAGTACACACATTTGCTTGCTGACAGAGAGTGGTGTATCTACCTTGTGCAATCACTATGTAACCATTTATATAAGCACTTACATCAGTAGCATATGTCATGAGGCCAATGTCTTGGTAAGCACCGCATGTAATCGCAGCCCATTACTGGATTAAAAATATTCCCAAGTTTCCTTCTGAACACGAAAAGGACTTTTTTTTTTACGGTGGGGATAAAAGCTCCAGCAGGTACAGCATCTGACTTTGACGTCCATGATATGGATGTCTGTCAGCTAATGGGGCTTTCATAACGTTCATATTGCAATTTTGGCTTTTAAGTCGACAATTTTCTATCACGGTACTTGACTCGCTATCAGGAAGTGGTCATTGTTGGGGTTCGGGGCCTTCCATAAAAAGCCATAGCCCTTTGTGTAAGCGGCCACATTAATCTGGTTTTTAACGAACACTGATGGCCATCCCGGAGGATTTTTTAATGAATCCGTGAGCACACACAAAGGCACACGTTTAGCGCTCTCGGAAAAGCAGGATATTAAAATGAGACGTCTGACAGCACTGCCAAAATGAATGGCCAATTTAATTGCCCCACGGACAGCCATTATTATGACATTTAGTGAGGTATTTTCAGTGGCAGACAGGAGTCGTTTAGAGCACGTTTTAAGTGCACTCTGCACGCCAAGGTCACGTTGCCATAGTCATAACACTCATGAATAGAAATGCTAATGAGAGTCGTCAGTAACAGTTCTATTTTCTCTATGAAAGTCAATGCCCATATCTGCTCAACTTAAAAGAGAACGCTTTATCTCACCTGAGCAGAGATGTCATCCGGCGTGTGCCGTGCATACCAAGACGTCATAAAGAAGACCATCTTCTCTTAGGCTCACCGCTGACAGATAGGATTCATGTAAATCAGATGCGCTAATGCTAGATCAAACAAGGGAAATGCTACGGACAGCAGGAACTAATACTGGAAATACAGACACGGCGAAGTTGAGAATGGGCCTGAATCGAAGCACTGCGCCATTTCGAAAGGAACAAAATTAAAACATTTGATTACACCTTCTTATGTTTTGATTAGGTTAATTGATTTTAATTCAGGGACACTAAGTCCTCAAAAAAACATTTAATGCCTCTGTTTTTCTAGACTAATTTAGCCACTAAATTAGCAACCTACTTGCTTAAGTGCACTTGATAGAAACAAAACATGATTTAACAATCATGTTTATTGCTTTGAAATCTAAAAAGACTCATCAACGCAGTACCTTGGTTGTGGCTAGAAGGGATACGGCTCCGACCGGAAGCTAACAATGAAATGTATTGTTCTACCTATTAGATTGTGTTTTTTTAACATGCACACCTAAACGTAGCCCTTACTATAATACAAAAACAGTATTATTGTTGTACAGTGTGACAAAATAACATTAGATTGATGTGTGCATGCCCAGTAGACAGAGCTGTATCCCTTCTAGCCTTAACCCTGTACCTTGCTTTAGGGGGGAAAAAACAATGTAGGCCGTCATACAAAAGGGCCTGTCGTCTCCAAAGTGCATTGGACATCAGAAGAAAATATGTAACATATGTGGCTGTACACTTGTTTATCTTGAGGAAATGATCCTTAAATTGGAACTGTACATTTTCATTAAGCTACTAATTATGGCTTCATCAGTGTTGAACAGCTCAACTACTGAACGAGTCCCTGTCCAAGGTCCTGAAATCTCTTCCTAGCAGCACACAAGGCCGTGTTAAAAAACCTATTCATTTTACCTTTTATTCATCTCTACCTTTTTAAACATTCAGGGGGAATTTAACTGTCCTTCAAGTTTAAATATTAAAGACTAGAGAGAACATCTTCATAAGAAAATCCTAGCTTTTACCATGTAACTCAGAACAGTAAATGGACCAACAAATAGTGCAAAAAATAAAAAAGAAAAAAATAAATAAATAAATAACAATAATTATTATGATAATATCATCATCAGCTTAAATATCTTAATGCTGTGCAATAACCTCTGGGATTTAGATTTGTTATCAGCCATTTTAAACAAGTATAATATTAAAGTTCATATTCTTTGTTTTATTAAAATCAAGCAATAGCTGTATTTATTCTTTTTTTCCTCTTTCGATGTGTCTGTATTATGCACAACAGTGCAACTTTCAAAGTTTCCGTCTCCCAGTCTCCCACACAAATCACCTTACCTGACTTCAAATCATGGACACGTGCCCAAAAATAGTCTAGCAACAGATGAGTGTGTAAAAACGTCTTACCGAACGCAATATGCAAAAATCTGATACACTATCCGTGTTGCTTTACCTCGATATCCGGCAATTCTTTGCTCAGCATTGTAGCCATTATGTCCGATCTGCAGTGTTACGATCCGATCTATCCTCCGTTAAAGAGACGCGAGAGCGCTCGACTCTAGCAGATCTAAGCACGCGCTCAGAACTTTAGTGAACGCGCCTAAAAACACGCGACTGGTCCATTATGTCACCGATCACATCTCACCTCAGCAGCAGCTGTGAACTTTGTATCGACGCAGACACGGTAAAGTGCTATTCTTAAACCACCTGTACTCACATGTGTTGCCTCTTTTCACCCTATTCCTTTTTTCAAATTGACACGAATGGGCAAAATATTAGCAGCTCTGAGTAAAAATGGTAGATTCCGACAACAGGCGAAGTTTAGAGGGTCAAAGTTTACATGGAGGGTATGGCTAGCCTGCACGTGCACGTGTTTATTTATAACCCTTGTTTTTAATATTTAAGCAAATATATACAATATCGGTAACACTTTACAGTAAGGTTCCATTAGTTAATGTATTAACTAACGTGAACAAACAACGAACAATACATTTATTACAGTATTTATTAATCTTTCAGTTAATAAAAAATACAGTTCTATTTCTATATTATATCTAGTTCTTTGTTAGTTTATGTTAGTTCACAGTGCATTAATACAAGCACAGCTTGTAATTTTAATAATGCATTAGTAAATGCTGAAATTAACATTAACTAAAGTAATAAATGCAGTTCATGTTAGCTAAAGTAGTTAACTAATGTTAACTAATGAACTTTATTGTGAAGTGTTACCACAATATCTAGTATAAATAATGCTATCTATCTGTCTATCTATATAGTATGTCTAATAATTATTCAGTAATAATTTACATATTTCCATTTATCTATCTATCTATCTATCTATCTATATATATATATATATATATATATATATATATATATATAATTGTTTAAATGTGAATGCTAATTTAATGAATAATCATAAAGCTTAAAGACACATTTAAATACCCTAGTGAAAAATGAATATACTAAAATGTATTTAAAATACATTTATTTCATGCTAAGTATACTGCAAATACATTTACATATTATACACTTGGTAAAAATACTCTGCAACTCTGTAATTTTAGTATACTTAACTGGTATATTTGAAGACTTCAGATGCAAAAACCTCTAAATCCATCTGACATTTTTCTTTAAAATAAGCATTTTTATCAGGCTCCTATGAATAGGTTTCTATGTAAGTACCGGCACTTCTAATTGAGCTGAGGCTGGAATTTGGTGAGTTTGAAGTAAAATTATTTGATGGACATATACGTGTCAAAAGCATTCACTCAGTATCATGCTAAATTGGAACAACTAATTTTGTACCTAATGCACTTTAATTGTGTGGAAGTAGTGCTGAAGTCCAACTAAAGATATACTTAAGTATATTTGATTTATAGTGGAACTATTGCAAGTATACTTTAAAGACCGATATTATTTAAACAGATCAGCAGATTTTAGGCTTAATATTAAGAAATGTGCATTGTGCACAAGTAGTACTCCAAATAAAGTTTAATTACAATTTTTATATCAGTAAGTCTCAAGCAATATGTCAGTAAATATGTTAACAGACTTGAACTATACTTAGTGTTAAAAAAAAAAGTATTTTAACTGTACATGATACATTATTACATATAACAATATTATTATATTGACATTTGTCAGCTCTAATCTGAATATTGTTGTCATAATTTGCTGAATACTGATATGGCTTGGGTCAAATTACATACATAAAAATACCTTATGTGGTCACACAAAGATGAAAAACTCATATCAGAGTGGAATGTGGGGTTACATGTTTTGAGCCAGTCTCACAGTGAGGGGCGTAGCTTATCAAAATGATGTCACTGGCACCTCCCCCTCATTCTTTTCTCAGTAACCCTGAGGTTCAAAGTCTGATGACTCCAAGCTACAATGTCCCTGAGCTGTGGTATTATGCAATATTCAACACACTTAAAAATAAAGGTTTCAGGAAGGTTTTTTTTTACAGCAAGAGCCATTTTGGGTTCTTCAAATAATACCTTTCAGCAAACAGTTCTTAAAAGAACCACTTTTTCTATCTTTTAACAATCTAAAGACCATTTTCACACTATAAAGAATCTTTTGTGAAATGGAAAGATTCCATAGATGTTAAAAGCTCTTCAAAGAACCTTTATTTGTGAGTAAGATATCCTGTTATAATTCAGATTAAATAGTTCTGTTATTTTTTATAGATTTTATTTTTAAGAGCCTTAGAAAGTCAGCTATATACATTTTGGTATTCAAAAATGTAATAAAAAAGTTGGAGAGATTTATGCAAAAAAAAAAAAAAAATCCTGCTTTATTTAAATCAGTGCAAACTTGAGCTTAAGATGTGTCTAAACAGTCTCAGTAAATCATCACACTAAGCCATTTACAGATTTTGACTTTATTATAAAACAAATATTTCCAACAGATGTATTTAGTATCATAATACTGTGCTGCGGTACATGAAACAGAATGAAAGAATGAACATACAAAGCATCTTATCAGACTTGTAATTCCATTTAGCCTTAAGACAAGAAGCTTTGTTTTGCTGTTTTTATGTAGACACCCCTGCCATCACATGCAGAAATAGGTCACTTCACCTTCCATTCACTAGTGTTTATTCCTCCTGCCTGCTTGCATCTCTCGTCTTTGCAGTCAGAGCGGGTTTCTCTCCAACCCAACACAGCAGGCCAAACGTGAGCAGGGCTTGATGTTCAAACACCTGCCGACTGCTGAGGAGCTTTATTTTTCAAATCTGCAACTCTGGAGCTGAGCTGAGCTTCTCAGTGGTGTGTGTGTGCCTCCGGGTCTGTGTATGTGTGGTGCATGTTTGCACCTCAAGTGTTTTTTTTTTGCAGTCTACTTAGCCTTCAACACAATGTTGTGCTTTATGTCAAGACAATTATTTTTGTCACTCATTATAACCGTTCAACACACTGTTAGTCGTTTCCACAAGACAATTATTTTTGTCACTCATTATAATCAGAGTAATGCATAGTTTAGGGCAGTTTTAAATGCAGTACACATCCTTCATCTTTCATTGCAATACATATAACAACATAGAGATAATCACAAAAACAATAACAACGTCATGAACAGTATTTTCTATTTGCTCTGTGTTAGATTCATATTCGCCCTATATTTTTCAAATCTAATATTTATGTTCGGGACAGCAGCCTCCTCATGCTGAGAGCTGATAAGCCTGAGGCAACTTACTGATCAGAGGGATTGTGGATCCTCTAGAATCAGCAGGGGTCAGAATATCATTATAATCAAGCAGCTGTAGTAGTACAGACCCAGTGTTCTGGACCAGAATCCAGCACAGCATTGTCATCACGCATACAGACTCTGGCAACAGATGACACACTTGGCTCCCGTGAATTTTTCCTCTCCTCCGTGTTGGCCAATTCGGTGAATCAGCGTTTGATTGATTCTCGTCACCCAGCGTTTGTGTGCTGAAAGAGAAATGATCTCAGTCCTTGGGCAGTAACAAACCTGACATCAGATAAGTGTCCTTTCATTTTCAAAGAAGGAAGGCGGCTTGATTAGTCGTTTGTGAACCGAGCTACTGTCAGCACGCTGAGATATTTCACTGCCCTGCTGTAAAACAAAACAGCCTGCTCTATATTTAAAGGTCTTGAAACAGTTTTGAACAGGTTGTTTGTAGATAATCATAAATTCAATACTGAACTTTAATATCGGTTGCTTAAAAACTGATACGGATGCTGATGTTTAGTCAGGTGACCAATGAAAAACCAAAAACATTAAATTGCACATTTTGTGTTTAAAATATTTTAAATATGTAACATTTATTTTATAGTATGTTCGATCTGAAAATGTCAGATTTAAAAATAAATATTCTAATTATTTTGCTAGCATTAAATTGCATTGCATATATTTCATTATAGTATGTATATTTGTTAGTGGATATAAACAAAATACTTAAAATACGTAAATTATTAGACAAAATTATTTACTATACTATTCAAAAGCATGGGGCTATTTTATTTTATTTTACTTTACAAAGATGCATAAAACTGACCAAATGTGACGGTAAAGACATTTACTGCTGATTTCTATTTTAAATAAATGTTGTTTTTCATCATATCAAAGAATCATTAAAAATGTGTCACAGTTTCCACAAAAATATTAAGCAGCACAACTGTTTTTAACACTGATAATAATAAGAAATATTTATTGAGCAGCAAATTAGCATATTCAAATGATTTATAAAGAATCATGTGACACTAAAGACTGAAATAATGGCTGCTGTAATTCAACTTTGCAATCACAGAAAAACATTTTTTCAAACATATTCAAACAGAAAATATGTTATTTTAACTAATTTTACTAAAAAAAAAAACTAAAAAAACAAGTAGCAATATTACTGTTTTACTGTATTTTAGATCAAATAAATGCAGCTTTAATGAGAATAAGAGACTTGTTTGTTCAAAAACATAAAAAATCTTACCAGCCCCATATTTTGAATGTTAGTATATATAAAATGCAATACATAGCAAAAGAATTCAAATGATTTACTTTAGTTTTTCGAAATATTCAAAACAGCACGTGATCCTGGACCACAAAACCAGTCATAAGTAGCACGGGTATATTTGTAGAAATAGCCAACAATACATTGTATGGGTCAAAATTATTTCTTTTAAAACAAAAAATCATTAGGATATTAAGTAAAGATCATGTTCCATGAAGATATTTTGTAAATTTCTTACCGTGAATATATCAAAACTTAACTTTTGATTAGTAATATGCAAAAGAACTTCATTTGGACAACTTTTCTCAATATTTAGATTTTTTTTCACCCTCAGATTCCAGATTTTCAAAAAGTTGTATCTCAGCCAAATATTGTCCTATCTTAACAAACCACACACTGATGGAAAACTTTTATCTTTATCAGTATAAATCACAACTTAATGGCTGGTTTTGTGGTTCAGGGTCACATATATGCAACAATAGCAAAAGAAATAAAATGATTTACTTCAGTTATTCAAAATTCACTAAAACACAAAATGTAGATTTATTTTAACATCTATTCAACGTCAGCAAGTCTGTCGGTGGATTTTGGAAACGTTACATGACAAAAATAACAGCCAAGCAGACAGTTTTACAGAAATGGCCAAATAGCAACCAATTAATCTGTCAGTTATTAAAACATTTAGGCCGTTTTTTGCTGTTTGTGGGTTCAAAAATACCTGTGATTTCTTCTGCATCAATGGGTCCCTTTCATTTGCAGTCTCTCATACCTTTTACACAAGCACATTGCTTTATCATCAGAGTGACTGAGCTATCCTTAGTGACTGAGCTCTGTGTGTGTGAATATGGAACGTGGTTCAACACATCTCTGGTTTTAACTAACCTGCACACTTTCATGCATGCTTTGATCCGGTAGGCGACGGTTCAAAAGGGAACGACAAACTGCGTTGTGTGGCAGTCAGAGAGAGAGAAACACACCAAACGGTTTCCTGCGTTTAACAGGCTACCTCCTGTGACAGTGTCAGCGACAGGGAAGAGAGAAAACAGACCTTGGTTCACTTTCTCTTTTTTCCTTTTCCTTTTTTTTTTTTTTTTTTTTTTTTGTTGGGCTTCTCAGAAAACCTCTGTAAATAATGTTTGTGACACAAAACATTTGATGTTTCTGAAAAGAGTAACACAAGAAAATGTCCTATTTGGAGCATGCATGGAAAATTACAGCTCTTTCATCAGTTTTCAGCCTGGACTTTTGTTGCCACGATTTTTAGTGGAAGTGCTTCGCTTTTTTTCTTTCTCTTCACCTGCACACTCAACAGCTTCGGCGCTCTTAACGGAGAAATTAGAGAATTCCTATTCAGTTTTTATTCAATTTCTTTGTTCTACATTTATGTCTTCCATGGATTAGGACAAAGCATTAACAAATGTCAAGCTTCGAATGTTTTTCTTCTCTGCCAACCACAGTAGGTCTTAGCATTCTGGATTGAAAATGCCTGCCGTCTGGCAACACTGCCTGTGTAGAACTTGGCAGACATCCAGAACAAAAAGAATATTGGAAACCATAACTATTTCTGATATGATGAAACAACAGAGAAATATACTGCAATATTGTTCCAGGAGGAACCACACAGCTTCCCAGTCATTCCAATTAATTGATACAGTAATTCATATAAATGACAGGTCGGTGAAAATTCAGATCGAATGAAACGTCGAGGTTCAAAATGCATGACATTTTATATTAACTTCCTATTCTCTGTTGTTGGTGGAGCATTAAACATTAACACTCTTTCATTTTCCCTTCAGTGTTCCGCAGAGGTCTGAATCTAGCAGCACATCTTTGGTGAAGACATGAAAAAGAACAGCATTTGAAAACACGGAGGCCTGGGAAGAGAGCCAGTCGGTCACCTCACGCTTTCCGACATAGAAATTATGCACAGAAATCCCAACAAAGGTATTTCACAAAATAACGGCTCAACATCCAATGAAATGTGGGGATTTTATTAGGCACTGCTAAAAAAAAAAAAACTTTTTAAAATAAGTATTTCTGCCTTGTTTTTTTTTATTAAAAATACATTACTGTTCAAAAGTTTGGAGGTAAGATTTTTTAAATTTTTATGCTCAGAGTTATTTGATCTAAAATACAGTAGAAACAGTAATATTTTCTAAATATTTCAATAAATATTTTTTATTTTAACATTTTAAAATCCTATCAGTGCTAAAAAGTGTTGTGCTACTAATAGTTTTGTGGAAACCATAAAACACTTTTTTCCTTTGACGAATAGAAAGTTATGTGAAATAAAGAAAAGCATTTCTTTGAAATATAAACTATTTGCAACAGTCTAAATGTCTTTACTGCTTTCACTTTTGATTATTTAATGTGTCATTGCTGAACAAAAGTAGTAAAAGAAAAAAAAAGGACCTAAACTTTTGAATAGAAGCGTATACAAACATCCCTAAAACAATTTTGCTTCTCAAGTAAATTTAAGTTTTCAGAGAAAATATATTAAACAAAGATTATTTTTCCAATCTTTTCTTTCTTTCTTTTTTTTAAGAATAAATCTAAAATATAAAACCCAAATGTGACCCTGGCCCACAAAACCAGTCATAAGGGTAAATTTTGGGGAAATTAATACATAAGCTTTCCATTGATTTATGGTTATGATAGGACAATATTTGGGCAAAATACAACTATTTGGAAATCTGAGGTTGCAAAAAAAATTAAATATTGAGAAAATCACCCTTGAAGTTGTCCAAATGAAGTTCTTAGCAATGAATAATACTAATAAATAGTTTTGATATATTTTCGGTAGGAAATTTACAAAATATCTTCATGAAACATGATCTTTACTTAATATCCTTAATATCCTTAACTTAATATCAATAATTTTGACCCATACAATGTGTTTTTGGCTATTGCTACAAATATAAATATTGTGGTCACAAATTTGTTTAAAAGAAAAACAAAGATCAAGATATATATTCCCTGAAAACAAGTTTCCATTTATCATGTTTAGATATTTTTATTGGAAACTAGAGAGAGAGCGAGCGAGAGAGGAAAAAAAACACGATACTTTGCAGCATATGAAATTGGCACCTAAAAAGGAGACCTGCTGAAAGCAAATAACAACCTTTTTCTTAACTTGAGAGCCTGTTTTCAAACACACTATTTTTAACCAGTCGTATCTCTTTAAACATCAGATGTTAGAAGCTACTATTTGTTGTCATCTCTGCTTTCCTCCATCTGACACTGATGGAAGACTGCAGAGAAAAGCGTGTTGAATGATAACAGAGCAGGTTCAGGCTCACTAACCATCAGCCATAAGGCAGATCCGGGCCGTGTCTGTTTGTCATCGGATGCGTCCAGGCTCGGCTCTGTTTGGCTGAGCTCTGAAATGCTTCTCACCATCACCTTATTTCTCCCGAGCAACCAGAGCCTAAAACTTCAGGCCTCGGCTCAGTTCTGTCAGAAAGCGTCGGGATTAAAGGCGCCGCGGCCGGCCGGGCTAGCAGAGGATTAGAGGCGACTTGAAGGGATGGTTTGCAAAGCGCAGACGAGAGGTGGTCAACTACACCTCTGATTCTGCTCAGGGCTGTTTTGACTGCCAGTCAAGGATTTAGGGGCACTGAGAAAAAGCGAGGTGTTGGACAGCTTTGCCGGCAGCTCTACCTGGATTGGAAGGATCGGGCTGTGGCTGACCTTAGGGTTACTTTAACAAGAAAAGCGTCAGCCCTTGCAGTCCTCTCCACTTCATCCCTGTACTCACTGGAGGTCTCGCAGGTTTCCAACAGCAAGTGCTGGAGGAACAGCTTAAGTACATGTGACAAGGAGCAGCATGATATGTTCCACTTTAAAGGGTAGAACGGAGAAAATTAATTAACTGCTGTGATGCACCTTTGTGTTACATACGCTGTTGCTTATTGGTTAAAGATCTGTGCTAGAAATTGAAATGTGCATGCTCGTATCTCAGTGTTGGGCAAAATAGCTAAACAAGTTACAGGAAAAAAAAGCCACTGACAAAATTTTCAACAGGGATGGCCAAACTTTTTTTGCAAACCCCTTTTGACCTAAAATATTTACTTGAAGTGTCCCTGAGCTTTAAGGTAATATTTAAATAATTTAAGAACACCCCTTGTTCTCCATTGTTGGTTCCCAGCTAACAGTGACCATTCTCAGAACTCTGGCTAATGTTCTTGCAAGGTTCTCTCAAAGTCATGAACAACCGTTCATTTAGAGTTGTCTGGTCTTTAATGTTCTCAAAATGTTAACACAAACATATAAAAAAAAAAGTTTTAGTTGGGCATTCATGTAACGTATTTTTAAATGTTAATACTTCTTTTAGAATGTTTAGAGAATATTCAAAAATAAAATAATGCAAAAATGGAATGTTATCTTAACATTCACATTACCAAAAATGCTTTGAAAACATTTTAAAATCTTAATCTTTTGAACTTCATCAGAGAACAATCATCAATAGCAATAGCTGTATTTTAGATCAAATAAAGTTACTTTTTTTATTGATTGCATGAATATATATTATTCATACATGCTTCATGAAACCTTGATATGTGACCATGTACATATACCACAAAACCAGTCATAAGGGTAAAATTTTTGGATTGATTTATCGTCATCATTAAAAATCATACATCATCCGAAAGCTGAATAAATAAGCTTTCAACTGATGTATGGCTTGTTAGGATAGGAGATACAACGAGATACAACTATTTGAAAATCTGGAATCTAAAATTTCTTTCTCATTTCTGATTTCTGTCCATGTAATGGACTTCTATGGAGCCACCAAATTTGAACTTCCAAAATGCAGCTTCAAAGGGCTCTAAACAAGCGCAGCCGAGCAAAATGGGTCTTATCCAGCGAAACAATTGTTTTGTTTTTTTTATGCTCTGTGTGAACTGTTTTTTTGTTTTTTCCAGTCACCCCAGTTAGGGTACATCTAAAAACTCTCATCTCATTTTCTCCCACAACTTCAAAATCATCCTACATCGCTGCAGAAGTGCCAACCCAGAGAACACACAAACAAGATTTAAAAAAGGTAAAAACAGTGATGTAGGAGGAGAAAATGAGAGTTTTTAGACGTACCCTAACTGTCATGACCAGAAACCGGAAAAATACAGTTCACACAGAGCTGGACAAGACAATGCATTTGAGGTTAAAAAGTATATAAATTGTAATTTTATAACCAATATAACCAATCGTTACGCTAGATAAGACCCTTATTCCTCGGCTGGGATTATTTAGAGCCCTTTGAAGCTGCATTTAAACTGCATTTTGGAAGTTCAGATTTGGGGGCACCATAGAAGTCCATTACAGGGAGAGAAATGCTGAAATGTTTTCCTCGAAAAACAGACATTAAAAAAAAAAAAAAAAAAAAAAAAAAAAAAAAGGCACGAAAATCTTGGATGACGTTTTTGTTCTAGAAGTGAATTAATCCTTTAATAACAATGGAATTTATTTTTACTGTGTTTTTATTTTTATATCAATTTCGTACAATCAATGTGATAAGTTAGGTCAAAAGTAATCTAAAAGTAATCTAAAAAAGATTGTCTGATTGTATTACCTAAAATGTAATGGATTACATTATTAACTACATCTTTTGTGACACAGCTGTAATTTGGAATCAGACTACAATTTGTAAGTAAACTACCCAACACTGTTAATTGATATGTTAGCAAACATTCTTAGAACATTCCTCCAATGTCAACAGAACATTCAGTGTTGTAGCGTTGTCTGTTTTTTCTAAAACGTTTTCAAACGTTTTACATTCGTATAAGTTTTTTTTTTTTTTTAATGTTACTACTTGTTTATGTTTAAGGATGTTCAGAGAACATTCAGAAATAACATTCCCATAATATTAGCAAAAATGGAATGTTTTCAGTCACATAAACAAAAATCTTTTGAAAACTTAAAAAAAATTTAACATTTTAAACTTTCAGAGAACATTCATAAATAGCGTTTTCTTAACTTAAACTTAGTTACATGTAATCAGATTACAAAAATTAAGTACTTGTGATTAGATTATATTACATTTTAAAATACTTGTAATCAGACTACAGTAACTTTTTTATTCATTGCATGATTACGTATTCATACAAGTCTGTCTTTGGAAGGCTTTGTCTTTTTAAGCGTATTAAAATGCTTCATAAAGTCAAGTTTAAGACATAATGTTTAATGCAGGATATGAATATTTGGTTGAGATACAACAATTTGAAAATCTGGAATCTGAGGGTGCAAAAAATCAAAATATTGAGAAAATCGCCTTTAAAGTTGTCCAAATGAAGTTCTTAGCAATGCATATTACTAATCAAAAATTAAGTTTTGATATATTTACAGTAGGAAATTTACAAAATATTGTCATGGAACATGATCTTTACTTTTTGGCATAAAATAACAATCTATAATTTTGACCCATACAATGTATTATTGGCTATTGCTACAAATATAGCCGTGCTACACAAATGTGTAATGTAATGGATTACGTTATTAACTACAATTGTTGTCATGTAATTTGATATCAGTAACAGACTGCAATTTGTACAATCTACCCAGCTCTATTAATGAATATGTTAGCAAACGTTTATAGAACTTATTTTTGTTAGCTGGGAAATGAAGGTAAACAAATCTTATTTATTCTGACAGATTTTTTAATTACTTATTTCAACTTTCAAACATACATTTTTATGATTTAATTATGAGATTTCCATCAACTCACAACCTCCTAAGGTTTTGCCAAAGAACCAGAAAACCCTGTGTTTGAGAAAGATAGTTGCACCACATTTACCTTTCTACATTTAAGCTATATTTAATTTTTCATAAGCATGAAATATTAAAAATAGTCAGCTGGAATTGGACTCCACTGAACATCTACAGCAAATGATTACTACTGAATGACTGTTTACGAAGTATGCGAAGATACATCAGAAACATCACCAATAAAACAAGAAGCAACACAAATGGAAAATGCAGTGGCACTTTTTTAGGTTTTAGGTGCTGTTATTTTTTGACAATCTTTTGTTTTTAAAAGGTTATTATTTCACTAATTAAAACTAACCAACTGCTGCAACGTTACCATTTTGATTCAGTGTGTTTAGACTGAATTCAGACTGAACTGATTTAGATCATTCTGCTAAACTGCTTGGCCAATTCATTTCAAGGAATTGACTCAAAAGACCGATTCAAATGTACCAAATGTACAGTTTCCTTATTATCCTTATTTTCTTATTGACAAACACGTACTTTACTGCTTAAGTAAAATGTAAAACTTTTACTGGACTAATATTTAATAGGGTATCTGTATTTATCTGTGTACTTTGTATCCAAACAGCTGAAAGTAAATACACAATATATCCAGTTCAAAAACTAGCAAAGTTACAGGTATCACCTTACTACTGAGAAATATGATTGAGCTAAAAGCATTGCTATTTGTACTTCTACATTTATTCATTTAGCAGACACTTTCATTCAACTGTGACTGTCCAAATACTGCAACATTTCATAGACGCCAAGAAAAAAAAAAAAAAAAGAAATAAATACATTACCATTGCACCTTTGAGGGAAACACTTAACCCCTGCCTGTACAGCAGGGACACTGTACGTCGTAGTGGATAGAAACATCAGCTAAATGACTAATTAGCTAAATTGGCTAACCAATTCAAACCAAGCAGTCTTCCAAACACAACCAACAGTCCTAACCTGCTATACAGCACAGAAAAAAGAATGATGAAGATGAGCAATTGGCAAGCAGACAGTAAATATCTGTTAAACAACTCTGGGCAGGATTGAGATAGAGGCCAAAACAGAGGGCAGGGAGGCATTGCTGACCCAACGCATGCCAGATGGCTGTAGCAGCACAGACTCTCTCGGCAGGGTTCTGGCCAATCCTGTGAGAGTTAGATGTATCATGAAAACTGATCTACGCACAAGCCAAGCCGCAGCGTTCTGTTCGACACCAATCTGCGAAAGTTTCTTCGCCGGCAGTCAGAGTGATAAAGCACAAGTGAGAAAAGAGCAAGGCGTGCGCATCTGGACCCACAACAGCTGGCCGGGGGCCCAGCCCGAAAACGTTGTGATAGCAACACGCGTGCTCTCGTGGTTTTCAGGGCGATGGATCGGCTGCACGCTCAGCTCTTGAAGTGAGCTCGAAGTGTGAAAGTTGATTAGCAGCGAATACAACAGTCGCTCGTCTTGCTGACAGAAACAGAGTTTGTCCTCCTTGAGAGGATTTAGGCAAGCTTTTATTTGATCTCGGAGTCAGCCGCGGCTCAACGAGCCATTTGTTTAACAGAGAGATGCAGTGCTATGTGTGTCAATGTGTCAGCTCTAAGCACACAAAACTGGCAACTGTTGATCTGGAATTCCCGTCGGTGTCAATCTTAGCGAGGATGAAACAAAGCTGGCTGAGTGAACTGCCTCTCCGAGTCGGTTTTATTTCGCACTTTGACTCATCAGGCACCGTAAAATCTACCTCGGAAAGAGCTGTCGATTTCGTCCGATGCCTCGATTGCGCTTCGCCCTGACAAAACGCAGTTCAACCAGCTGCGACGACACGGCTATTTAATTAGCAAAGAAGTGCATGAACATCCAAAGAGCGAACGCCGCCTCGTATTAAAAAAACATTTGAGTTGATCTCACATCAGTTAAGCGTGGACCCGACAGATTGTTTCTCACGGAGAGAAACATGCGAAATGCGTAGCGCTCGGTAAAAGAGCTGCAGCGGCGCACATAATTGATTTGCTTATTTTGTTTTGTGCCGATAGGCCTCCATTTATTCCGCAGCGAAATTGTCGAAGGCAATTGGAGGGCAGATGGCGTGCATACCGATCACCTCGGCGCGCTCTTAAACTCACAAAGCGAGCGTCCTACCCTGAACCGCACATATATCAATGCAGATGAAAATGCCCTGCTGGACTAATTATCACAGAATAATTAAAGGTATGACCTGCATGGAGAGGGAAGAGAAGGGCTGCGGGAGGAGGGGGGTCTTGTCTGAAGGTGGTCCTGATGATGGAGTAAACAAAGGCTCTGCGTGCAGCCCCCAGGAGATGATTATGTATCAAAAGGTCAGAGCTTATACGAGAGCAGCAAAGAGGGAGGGGGAAGGGAGAGCGACGGAGCGAGGCGGAGACGGAGAGATAGAGATGAGCGAAACACAATTTTGTGGCCCTTTCAGAGTATTCAAATGTTTTAAGTGCAGCCACTTGACCATGAGGCCTGCAACGGCCTCGTCGAGAGCTTTCAGTCGCCACAACGCATAATAGCCTTGAGCAAACAATCGTAAGACCCCAGTTTCTCCATCTTCAACTTTAGATACTTTCGCCTCTAGTACTGCGGCTGTTTTGTCGACCCTCTAAAAGCCGAGAGCTTCGGGGGCGGCGCCGCCCGAGTTTTTAAGGTATCTCTGCCTCCGTAAGGGATAAAAACACAGAGAGCCCGCTCACACGCACACATGAACAGCATTCTCATATCATATGGGTGAGCTGATAGCGCAGCTTCGAGCTCAGCCAAGTATGCAGAGTCTTTGGAGTGTGTACTAATGTCTAGCTCACGTTTGCCTACACAGAATTCTGGGTAGCATTTGGCATACAAGAATCTGTCAGCTTATTTCTGACAACGGCTTTAAAGCGAACCAGCATTTGCCAGCACAAGTATCAAGTGGGCAATGCATCTTGTAAAAATACAGAACAGTTGTAAGACGCATTCTGATCAAAGAGTTGCATTTTAACAGTTTTTATTTTCCCTGTAGTACAATCTCTTCTCCCCAAAACGCTGGTGAAATGGAGCGCTTGATCCAGTTTTCACAGTAAGGGTGTGTGTCGCAAACACCCAAAAATAGATTAGTTTTTAAAGTGTCATTATAGTGAGACAGAGGGTACCTGCCTGTTGTTGATAGCAGCCCAAGAGGGGAATGCATCATGATAAACGTCTTAAAGCTGAATAAAGTTCAAATGGATTTGAAATGCTTCCCCGCTACACAATAGTTAAACACCTCCACTAATGTGGCTGTCTACACAAGAGAGAAAGAGCGTGCCAAATGAAGTCGCTATTTAGTAAACTACTGAATTTCCATGGGTTATTTAGTGTTTTTTCTTTCTTTTTTTTTTTTCCAAAGCTGAAATTAGCTCGGTGGGTGGGAGAGGTAATCATAAAGAGGAAAACACCTGCACGGATACAGGTGTATGAAAGCTATTAACACAGAGAGAGGAAACAGGGGGAAGGCAGAGTAAACTCACTCAAGTCATGACAAATTCATAACAATGTTCTGACTTTTTAATAGAGAGTTTATTTAGGGCTTCAAATTTCATTGGATACAACATTTGCCATGACTTAATGATAAAGGCACATTCAGTTTCGAGTAAAATCAATGTTAAATAAATGTTAATTTTGAGTAAAATACAATTACAGTCAAAAACACATTGAATGTGCATCAGTAACAATGAATGACATTACAATGACTTAATGACAATCATAAATTAGAAAGTAATATACCTTGATAAAACCTTGTGATAAGTATGATATTAGCATTATATCACTAGATTACATAATGATAATATGTTTTGTTTCTGGGGATTGGGACTTTTCATAAGCATTTCTAATAAGCCTCTAGTTATTTTCACAAGCTCTGTGGCTAATACGACTAAAAGTGAGTAGCAGCCAATTTGCATTTTGTCTCTATGTCTTCCAGGCCTTTTTTAAAAAAGCAGAGAATAAAAGAAGCAAGCTATGCATTTACAATTTCTAAACAGTTCTGTATAACAAATCAATCGCAACCCACACAAACATTATTTATAAATAAAAAAAAATACTTCAGCAGAGTAGAACCATTGCCAGTTCTTCAGGTTTATCTTAACTTATAAAAAAAAAACCAAGACATTAAAAATAGATTTCACATTAATGCATTCAGTTATATGAAAAGTTGTTTGGTTATAACATATTCCTAGACTTAGGAGCTTAGAGAAAGATATAACTGCTTTAAAAACACTGACCATCTTTATATGCCACAGGCCTCATTGGCTTTCACCAGCACAAGCTAACTCAGACATTTGAGCGCATCATTAAAAAGTAATTAGTGGTTTGGAAAAGAACATTATGTGAACGTGTGTCTTTATCTAGGAGGGGAAAAGATATTAAATCTGTGCTACAATCAGAAGGAAACAGCTGATGCTATGAGCGCAGTAGATACGTTCATGTAATCTATTATGCTGCTTCTACTTAGTTGCGTTTCGTAATTAGACTTGAAGCCCCTCCCCTTTCATAGCAAAGCCTCTTAGAGTCTGCTGTCAGCTGAATGGTGAAAACTGTACGCCTAATGCCATCTCAAAATCAATCTGTGTGAACACCCCATGCAGTCCGGGGCTCCCGCTGGTGCTCAGGACTAACAATAAAGAGCAGTAAATGCATTCCTATCAGCCAGGCAAGCAGGCATGTGTACGCTAAAACACTCCCCGAAGAGAGCAAAAATAACATGAACCGCCCCTCGCACGCACACTCAGATGAGGGGGGAAAAAAACAAACAAGTTGTATGAAATGCAAAATGCCGCTCGTTGGATAGCGGCACATAAAGCGGCGCTTTGCCAATGTAGGTGGAGACAATCCAACGAAAGCAAGAGCTGCCTGTCTCCTGTTGCAGAAATCAAACAAACCACAGTGAAAATGATTAGCTAGGTTTGTGGGACCAGTGGAGGTTATCTCCCCGAAGACAGTCGACAATGACTCTCCTCAACTACGCGTATTCTTAAGCAATAACAACGAGAGCCGTATTATCCACCCAAGAATACCCGTCACCGAAGAGAGCCTTAGCAAAAGGGGGCTTCGCCTGACTTTCAGCCATCCACAGTGGCATAGGCCAAAGCAGAGTTTTCTCTCTAGGGGAATTGATTGAAGATGCCCTTTACCACAAGGCAAGGCCCCCGTCAAAGGTTGCATCTGCAGACAGAAATGAACACACTTTGCATTTGTAGCAGGAGAGGGAGGATATTGCAAGTAAAACGCTTCCCTTCCTGGGTTTAACTAGTTATGTGGAGAGACAGATGGTGAGGGGGATCGTCTTACCTGGGAGAGGGTGTTCACGGACCTCACGTCCTGTCCTCGGTCCAGCCCGGCCTCTGGGGGCGGAAGCGCTCGCAAACGTCCAGGCCAAATCTGGGAACGATGTAAAGGAGGTAGGAATTAAACAAAAGCGTGGCTTGACGTTCTCGTCGCCATAGGTTTAACGTCGCTATCGCACAGCACATTAACAGTCAAACACTGTCACCTTCAAAGTCTCACATGATCATCACACACATTCAGGGAGGGAGGAAGAGAGAAAGAGAGAGAGAGAGAGAGAGAGAAGAGGAGTCATACAGAAAATCCATTAGCAGCGGGAAGCAAATTACAGATCGTTTGGGGGAAAAAAGGGAATGCAATGATGGCTGTCAGAAACGGGGAACAATGACTGTTATTATGGCTCTCATTTTCTGAGGGGTGCAGCAGCTCCCAAATGGAAGTGGAAAAAGATGGACATCAGAACATGTATTTTTCCAGCCCTGTGGAATTCATTCATACACACTTTCTGACTCACATGAAACCACAAATTAACATGAACATATAACAAAACGTACAGATTCTCTGTGCTGAGGACGTAAATGTGCGAGATGTGTTTACAACAGCTTTCTTTAAACATTTCTCACAGGCCATTGGGAAAAAAAGCATTTAAATGCAAATATGAATAAAATTAGTAGCCTACTGAATGCTGGTGATTCACCATTACACTTGGAGTGTAAAGCCAACACAATACGTTCAAAAACATGGCGTAAACATGGACCGTGGCTATCTAAAATGCTCAGACACACCCATCCACTGATGCTTACAACATTTCAGTCAGAATTCACACACCAAACAAGACATGTAGTAGAGAAACAACACACAGGAGACGCTGTGACAGCAGCACAACCCCTGGTTCAGCATAACGGGCTTGTCAAAAAACAAACTCCCTTCTTATCTTGTTTGGACAGCCCTGTCAAAGCTAAAAGACCACCCTCCCTTGCCCCCCCAAAGCATGCGTACAGCCAGGTTCCTGTGGTACAACATCTTCCTCTGGCCAATAGCAAAAAGACATGATCTTCTGCTTCATCTCCAGAAGCTGTTCCTGCAGCAGGTGCACGAACGAGGAGTCAGAGTGACTGTCCCAATCCTTTTGTGACTTTTCCCTCCATTTTGGGGCTTTTGAGAAGGACAAAACAACGAAACATGACGTGAGGTGGACAAAGAGAGGACAAACGAAAGAAAAGAGAAGACAAAACGTGGACAGAAGGGACAAAAAAGCTTTTTTTTTTTTCTCGTGAAGCTCCTCTTCATTCCACTCACACATCATTACAGAGGCTCACTGACACAGGGCTCCTGCTGCCTGCCAGTGATTGCCATTTAATTGAAGGAGCAGGAATCCCATGAATATGTTAATACGGCAAACACAGTTGACAAATCCAGCAGAAAAATATCCACCGCCCCGATAGTAGCGCGATTACACAAATCTGCAGCACAGTGACAATCAGCTCACACAATACCCAAGGCAACAAATCTTTCTTTTCCCCCATGATATTGTGACGAGTCACAAAAGGAACAAAAGGCAAAGTAGTGGCAGAAAAAAACAGGCACAAATCCTTACTCCACTGAAGCAGGCTTACCCTAGAGATCTCTACAGAGCGGCACCCGCTGAGCACAAAGCCGCCCATTCGTCCGCTGCCTTGAGCCGGCAGTGACGGGGAAGGCTGAGGCTGCCGTGCCTCCGTTCCTTCAGGTTGTTGTGCCGCCGATCCGTCGCCGCCGTAAGACCATGTGCCCAAACGTGCAGGATCCCCTCCCGAACAAGCTCGCCGGAGAAGAGGAGAGAGGTCTGCCAGTTGTTGCGCACAGCAAACTAACTCACAGGAGGATGAGAGGAGCGAGGGAGTTACAGAGAGAGAGTGGGAGGGAAAGCAGGAGTGCGAGAGAGGGACAGACTGGGAGTGAGTATGTGGCTGTAAGGATAAGATACTGAGAGAGAGAGAGAGAGAGAGAGAGAGGAGAGAGAGAGGGAGGGAGGAACACCTAAAATACCCAACCACAGGGCTCAGTGAGGAAAGATCCGTCTATCTTTCGATCTAAGGAGGGATGGACATGGAGAAAGAGAAGCCGAGAGAGAGAAAGAGAGAGAGTCTAATTAGATTTGAGCTCCAACGCAGTAAGCAAAGGCAGCGAGCCATGAATCTCAGGCATCTAATGGTGGATTAATTGAGGGAGATCTGATGCGCGCTCCTCTCGGGCTAGTCTTCATGACATCTTATTGGACTGTGGCTCGGTCCTCTGGAACCGCAGATACAACAGTTCAGGAAGCATCATTTCCACCAATACCGCCACTGCCATCTGTATGCATGACTTCACCGCTTCTCACAAGCCTTTCAGTTCACTGTCAGAGTCATTCGCTGTTGAGACCTGAAGCAAAAATGAAAAACATGTCATATTAGACATACTTATAGGTATTTGAGTGTATATAGTGCAACTGTGTCAATCTGTTACTTGATAGTTTTATGAAACTAAAACACCTTGCAAATAGTCAATTTTCTAACACTGTATTGTCAACTAAAATTGGCAAAAGATTATTAAATCATAGGTTCAATATGAATCAGACTTACCATATTCAGTTATCGCAGAATAAGTGTAGTGTCCAAAATCACTTCAATAAAGAGCCCATCAGTGTTTAGGCCACAAATACATATTTAAATGTTATTCTATATTGTGCTATATTTGTTTGTTTCTCAGTCTTACTTCTCGTAATACATATTCACAGAACAGAGATTTCCACTGAAATATTTGGAAAAGCTTTTATGACATTGTCTATTGAATATTCCTGGAAAATTAAATCATACCGTCAGAGAAAAACGCTAGCAGATTTCTTCAACACAATCCAGATATATCACTTCATTGAAAGAACACATTTCAGATATGACAATTTACTTGATAAATAATGAAGCACATCCTGCTTTTATCTTAGACAAAGGCACCGAAGTGATTGACCCCATTTTGCAACTACATACTGCCCTCTGTTGGTTTGTCCAGCTGTAGTTCACATATTTCAGAGCCACTCCTTTAGGCTGATAATATTAGTCTTCATTACCTTTATGCTCACAGAATATGTTGTTTCTTTGGCTACCTGACAGACAAGTCATACTGAAATCTGTTGATTTTGTGTTAATATTATATAAGCTATATTACATTATACTGATTTTTGGCTATGCTTAACATAATGGGAAAACATAACCAAGACAAAACAATAATAAAGAATATATATCTTACATTTTAATTCTTGATTTTACTATCCAATGATGCATAGATGCCATCAATGGTCATAGTAAATGTGAAAATCTCACTTTTCTGTGTAAGTGCATTTAAAGGGATAGTTTACAAAAAAAAAATTAATTCTGTCATCAATTACTCACCCCTAAGTCGCTCCAAACCCATAAGACCTTCCTTCATCTTTGGAACACAAATTAAGATATTTTTAATGAAATCCGAGAGCTTTCTGACCCTGCATAACTGAAACGTTCAAGGCCCAGAATGGTAGTAAGGACATCATTAAAATAATCAGTGGTTTAACCATAATTTTTTTTTAATCTAAAAAAATAACATCTTTATTCAAAGATTTCATCAAAAATATCTAATTTTGTGTTCTGAAGATAAACAAAGGTTTTACCAGTTTGGAACAACGTGGGGTTGAGTAATTAATGACAGAATTTTCATTTTTGGGTGGATTATCCCCGTAAGTATGCTTTTGAACCAGAGTTCTTTTCACAAAGATTCAGCTTTCAGTCTATAACATAAATCAACACCTGCGATTCACGGTTCCCCACCACCCGTGCATTACGACATACTGCTGCTGTTTTACACTTCTGCATTGTCCCTGTTGAGTACCTCACAGGGTAGAGACATCAGTTAGTACATTGAACAATACACCTCTACTTTCAACAATCACTCAATTTCAAGTAGGCTAATCGGTGGCAAGCTGAATTAAGGGATAAGTGTCTGTCAAGGAAGCATAAAGCTGCTCTCTCACAACCTTTACTCTCTTACAACGTTATGCATCCAGCCATGAATCTCCGCTGAATGTGTTATAAGTCAGCTGTTTTGCAAACAGGCCTTTTCTGAGTGGTTCTGGTCATGGCGAATGTTTCTGAATTTATCCTGTTATTCACTCGCTATGTTTAAGGCAACATAAATCTTTTGAATCAATAGTTCGATACAATACGGCATGTTTATTCGCACCAGGCTCCAACTCCTTTCAGAGGTTTGATTTGGCGTGCGAATATACATTGCATCAATATCTATTTTTAAAAACGAGTTTTTCCAACTTCAGCGTTTATTGTTCTACAAGAGAAATGGATTGCCTGGAAATCGTACCTGTATTCACACTTTCAGCGTTCTCCTCCAGTAGTGCAGTTTAGCACATCCTGGACTAAAAGTAGACAACTGATAAAATTTAAATGGTGTCAGCAGTTTAATAATATGCAGTACAGTATAAAGGTTCCCCAAGACGGTTGAACCTGCCAGTGGCCCGAGATGCAAACACACACACCCACGCAGCAGAGGATCACGGGATTGGTCCATCCTGTCAAGATTACAAGCAGTAAAAGGGGAGCGGCTCTCTTTCACTCTGCCCCTCCCCCTCGCCAATATGCTAATTGGCTACTCTCTCATGCAAATTATTTGCAAGTTATGAGTGCTGCGAGTGGCATCTGCTGAGACCGGTCTGCTTCAAGCATCTTTCTGGGTTGATGTACTATAGTCAACTTGTATTGGATAAAAAAATAAAAAAAGTATATTTGGAGCAAAAAGGCACTTGTGATCAGCATCAAAATGCATGCAAAAACACATTTGGATCTTACATTCTAAACATTTGTATTATATCTAATCTAGCAATTTTAAACTGAGTGGCTTTTCGCAGAATAAGACGGCATAATCTTGCAGATCTCCATATTGTGCCTGGTAGACAGTGGCATTCAGCATGCGTGATAGCACAACAGTACATCTCCACATCATTCAGCAGTCAACGGTCTTACAGGCTATTTGAATTGCAGCAGACAAGCCCAACTCCAGCCGAATCCCTGCCTGACAGGGGGACTGTGCATGAAATCATGCAAAACATATGAGCTCTTGATTGGACGTCCACTCCACCGTGAGATACACACACATTGGGGTGTGTATTTTTTACGTGTGTGTATGTGCGTGCGTGTCTGCGTGTGTGTTGGACCGTGGCTGACGGGTTGTTGACACATTCTCATTACACTGGGATCATGTTGCTTTTGGCCCCGAGTGGCTGGCTGCGGTTCCTCTACCTCACACATACTCAGCCACTATATTCTATTATCAACAACCCATGGAGTGTTTGATTATGACAATGTCATTAAAAAAAAGACTTTTCTTTTACCAGTCTTGAAAATGATTATCCTTTAAAATGGCCCGGTGTATTGTTTACATTTATAAAACATAGGATAATGGACTATATTTCTTGGAAAAATACCTTGCATTTTATATAGGTTATACTAGCATTACAATGCAATGCGGCATTATTTATACAGTGCATACAAACATTAAAGGGTTAGTTTACCCAAAAAATAAAATTCTGTCATTAATTACTCACCCTCATGTCATTCCAAACCTGTAAGACACTTTGTTCATCTAACGCAAATTAAGATATTTCAGATCCAAGAGCTCTCTGACGCACTGACAGCAAGGGTCCTACCACAGTCAAAGGCACAGAAACATAGTGAATACATTGTTAAAATAGTAGATGTGACATCAAAGAAAACTCAAAAAACTACTTTACTCAGTGGTTTTTCTATGAGAGTATCATGACCCATGCATGTGCGCCATGTTTACAAGAGGAATGCACACGCATGCGTTGTGGTACTCTCGTTAATGGCGCCTATGGTGATGTATAGGAGAAGAACTGTTTAAGTCATTATTTTTGTTCAGAGAGCTCTTGGATTTAATCAAAAATAATTTAACTTGTGTTTCAAAGATGAACAAAGGTATTACGGTTTGGAAGGACATGAGTGTGCGTAAGAAGAATTTTATTTTTTTGAGTTAACTATCCCTTTAATGCTCTGCAACGATTTTTTTCTTAACCAGCCCAGTGCAATAAAACAACCACTGATAAAAGAAATCTATTCCATGTTAATGATATTTTTTATAATCATATATTTTCAGAAGTATTTGTGCAAGTAATGTTAAATGATTGTATTGTATTAGTTGAACGCATATATGGCACCACAAGCTATAATTAGGAATGGGAAAGTCTGGATTTGCTTTGATTTGGGTTAGCACCTTCATAAATTGAATAAAAACATTTAAAACAAAAACATATCTGGTGTTCATTGTTTGTTTGTCAGATTTTGTACAAGTTGAGTGTGTCGAAATGTACATCACCACTTGACCCGAGCAAAGTGATCAGAAGGCACCATACGTCATTACTACAACGTCCCTGCTCATAAATAGGTTTACAATATTACACATGAAACACTGATGAAAAGAGAGTGAGTGTGAAGTTTAGATACAGACATTATTACAAATCTCTCAAATTTTAACCAAGAAATGTCAGGTCGAGTCGGTTTCTTGTGTATTTCTGTTCATATTGAAAATGCATTGGACCGAACATAGATGAGCAAAGGCTGAATTCAGACAGTTGAAAGTGGATACTATATAACAAATACCTCGAGTTTCACAAGGAAACCGTGAAAAGCATACCATCTGGTGAAGCAACGTGGAACGTCAGACAGGAAAATATAAGGTGTGTGTCCTTAGATTCATCTGAGAGGCATTGTTCTGCGAGTTTGAGAGAGCTTGCAAATTGTGAAGAACACAGAGCTTGTGATTGGCTGTGTTTTATGATTGATTTTGTCAAGTCACTCCCCATTTTCACGTTCACACTTTTTTTTTTGTAAATAAAAGCAGTGAAGTTTGGAGAAAAAAAAAATTTAAAAATACCTTCAGACACCACATCTGAAGGACATTTTCGAAAAAAAATTATAGAAATCATATACAAAAACAGAAACAGTTTATTTTATTCTGTTTAGATCATCAGATTTTTAAACACGAAGGCTAATTCATATTTTATGACGGATTTCCATAGTTAATTCAAAGTTTGAAGAGTAAAGAGTAAAAGAATAAAAACTACAGTATGCATAAATGGCATCCAAAAAGTAACAAAATAGACGTTGTAAAAGGTAAAAACTATTGTAAAAAAAAAAATAATAATAATAAAAAAAAAAAAAAGTTTATTATGTGCATGTGTTCTTGGTATTTATGTTTATTTTTATAACCAATAAATAAGCAGTGGGAAAAAAACGGCCTTCTGAAACGTCTAACATGATGTCATAAAGAGCCTTTAAAGCGAAGCATTCTAAGTGATTCTTGGTGACTTGAAGTTCAGCGGTTGATGTATCAGTTCTCTCCACAGAATCAGTGAGACGTTTCTCTGTAATAGCTTTGTGGCGCTTCCCTAGCTGACCGGCACGAGTTTGCACCCAGCTTCACGTGCAGACCCCCTGTGGTATGTAAAAGCACGTGAAGTCGGTATAGTTGCCCCCCCTGCCGGGCTTTGGAAGGCTGTGGGTGTGCAGTGGGGGGCTGGGTAGAGTTGTAAATGACCGGTGTGGTGTAGTGTGTTGTGTGTGGTGGTGGGGGGGTGTGACACGGTGATTGACAGCAGGAGGGCGAGGTGGTTGATCTCTCTAATCAAATGAGCTTTAATGGTTTATAGCAACCCCACCCGCGACCCCGCCCTTCATTAGTAATGGTTTTTAATCACTGTTAACACCTGCTATAAACCATATTTATGAGTAGATAGAAATCAAATACATATTCAGAGTAATGAGGAAAATAAATTACCAGACCTCAAAATGATGTTCAATGAAATGCAATAAAATCAGAGCTGAAACTGAATGATTCTTGTGTTGTTGTCTTGATTTAAACACTTCCAACTCATGATGTAAATGCAGCAAGATGGGATGCAGCATCTAAAGACTAAAGTGCATGTTTACATAAACCAGCACTTGAAAATATAGTAGATAGAATACAAAAACAAATACATTTTCCACAGACTGGACCGCTGTGGACTGCTCACTGTCATGGAAATGAAATAAACAATATATTGATTCTAAAGGCACTTTTTGTTATGTTAGTGATCTTCATTTTTTTTCTCACAAATATTGATAGTTATGCGCAAGCACTATTTAAACAAAAGATTTGCTAAGAAATTGACTCACCCTAGGCCATCCAAGATGTAGAGGAGTTTGTTTGTTTATCAGAACAGATTTGCAGAAATTTAGCATTGCATCAATTGCCCACCAATGGATCCCTCTACAGTGAAAGGGTGCCGTCAGAATGTCCAAATAGCTGATAAAACATTATAATAATCCACACGACTCCATCACTGTATTTGGAGTCTCTTGTGACTAATTACTTTGTTTATCAGTGTAACTGCAATGTAAACTGAGTTTACAATGCAATATTTTACCACATAGATGCATATAAAAATACTGTCAATATGCCAGAGCTGTATATCGCTTGACTTTGATGAAAAAGCTGAACCCAAACAGTTCTGCCCCTGTCTCCAGCTCCCTGCCATCATACGTCTGCCCCTGCCACCCACTGGCATTTAGAGAAAGCTCCAAAAGACCCGAATCAAATAATGCTTTATGGACACGGTGTCCTGCAAATGTTACATAACCCTCCATTACGTGCAGATTTCCCATGAGATTGACTGGCCAATCGACCCCAGTAGGATGTGGGGAGGGGTTGGGTGGACAGGAATACCGATAAGTTAAGAAAAAGCTCATTTAGACCTGAATAGAAATTATTGACCTGGAAGCAGCTGCTGGTTGCTTGCTGATTTGTTGCCGGTTCTGGCAAGAGCAATTACTGCTGTGGTCTGGTCACTTGGAGCCAGTGATAAAAGTTTATGACTGAGTTCACTGGCAATGTGAAGATGCTCTGCATGGAGTTATTCCACCCAAAGCAGATACAATGGGATCCAAAAGTCTAAGACCTTCTTGTTTATGGTCTTTTTATGTTTCTAATGTAATCTGCATAATCATTTGAGTGAAAAGTTTCAGTGTTTTGCCTTTTTGAAACCCTGAGAAATTACAGGGCTTCAGAATGGCAACAATAGCAGCACTCAAGCTGCAAGAATCCACAAGTATGTTCAAAAGCTCATGATAATGTTCTAGAAATGGTGCAGAATTGGAATAATTTTCATAGAATTTATGATTTATATAAGTTTTTGCCCCCTACAAAAAATAAATATTATGATTAGAATCAAATATACTCAATGTGGTCTCAGAATTCTGGACACCAGTATACATATTCCACAAAGTCATATTGTAGCTGTTTCCTTCCTGACTTTTTGTGAGAAATATTCAGAGATTTGCTGTGTTCCAAGACTTTCAATGTGGTCTCAGAATTCTGGACACCAGTATACATATTCCACAAACTTTTTTCTTCTTCTTCTTCTTCTTCTTCTTCTCTCTGATTGTCCATTTATTGTGAGTAAAATATTCCAAGATTTTCAGTTTCAATATTTTTAATGTGGTCTCAGAATTCTGGACACCAGTATACATATTCCACAAAATCATTTTTTTTTTTTCTTTCTGATTGACCTTTTTTGTAAGTTAACTATTCCAAGATTTTCAGTGTGGTCTCAGAAATCTGGACACCAGTATACATTCACAAAGTCATGTTGTTATTGTTTTGTCCTTCCTGATTGTCCATTTTTGTGAATTAAATATTCCAAAATGTGCTGTGTTCCAAAATGTTTAATGCGGTCTCAGCAATTCTGGACACCAGTATGCATGTTCCATAAAATCATTTCTTTTTTTCTTTCTGATTGTCCATTTTTGAAAGTTAAATATTCCAAGAATTTTCGATGTGGTCTGGACACCAGTATACATATTTCACAAAGTCATATTGCTGTTGTTTTTTCCATCCTGATTGTCTGTTTCTGTGAGTTAAATATTCCAAGATTTTCTTTGTTCCAAGACTTTCAATGTGGTCTCAGAATTCTGGACACCGGTATACATGTTCCACAAAATCTTTTCTTCTTTTTCTTCTTCTTCTTCTTTCTGATTGTGCATTTATTGTGAGTAAAATATCCCAAGGTTTTCTGTCTTTCAGTATTTTTGATGTGGTCTCAGAAATCTGGACACCAGTATACATATTTCACAAAGTCATGTTGTTGTTGTTTTGTCCTTCCTGATTGTCCATTTTTGTGAGTTTAATATTCCAAAATTTGCTGTGTTCCAAAGTGTTTAATGTGGTCTCAGAATTCTGGACACCAGTATATATGTTCCACAAAATCGTTTATTTTTTTCTTTCTGATTGTCTATTTTTGTAAGATAAATATTCCAAGATTTTCAATGTCCAGAATTCTGGACACCAGTATAAATATTCCACAAAATCTTTCTTCTTCTTCTTCTTCTTCTTCTTCTTCTTCTTCTTCTTCTTCTTCTTCTTCTTCTTCTTCTTCTTTCTTTCTTTCTTTCTGATTTGTCCATTTTTGTAAGTAAAATATTCCAAGATTTTTAATGTTGTCTCAGAAATCTGGACACCAGTATGCATATTTCAGAAAGTCATGTTGTTGTTTTGTCCTTCCTGATTGTCCATTTTTATGAGTCAAATATTCCAAAAATTTGCTGTGTACCAAGATTTTTAATGTGGTCTCAGAAATCTGGGCACCAGTTTACATATTTTACAAAGTCACATTGTTGTTTTTCCTTCCTGATTGTCCATTTTTGTGAGTTAAATATTGCAAAATTTTCTATGTTCCAAAATTTTCAATGTGGTTGTGGGTAAATGAGGTAAAAGTGGGTAAATTTAATTTAAGTAAAGTATGGTTTTCACCATAATGGCTATATTATACCCCTGTCCACTGTTACAAATCAACTGAAGAAACTGAAATACTGTCTAACATTTTGCACCTTTAAAGTCCAAAAATACCTTGTACATCTTGTGATTACTTTGACTTCTGCTTTCAATCAAATATTAATTCAGCAAGAATTCCTTTCTGCTTTACTCCTTGACAAACAATATTTTCAAAACACTCAATAGAAACAGCAGGGGCTTTGCAAAAATGCCAAACTAGGGTTTTAATGCATAGGGTCTTGTGTGTTTTCTATTGCAAAGCTACAGGCTACGAGTAGCTGTCTATCAGCATGAGTCTAGCTAATGAAGCATTGTAACTTGATGTGACAATAATTTGGTCTCAGTCATTGGTTTAGTTTGCAATTTAGTTCTTTAAAATGCTCTAGATTTACAGAGGAATCTCTCTCTCTCGGGATTTCCAGACAGAAGGATAATATCTGAAATAAAGCTGTTTTTATCATTTAATACCTCTCACCAACGGTTATCTCAAGAACAGCAGTAGCATTCCTGGATGTTTCAGTTCTTTACACAGTAATGAATGCCACTTTGAGACACTTCCCCTCACACCTCCCTACAGGTTCGCCGGCTAAGCTTCATGCTGATTATCTTGTCGGATCCTGTTCCCGTGCTAGCCGGCTTGATGACAGCGCAGTCAGACTAACCTGCTAAGCTGCCCGACGACAGTACACACATGACGAATGGCGTGCGGGGGAGCCGCTCGCTATTAATTAAGTCAAATGGTCGAATGTCAAAGCGGCAAAGGTCAGCGCTAATCTCTGCGACCTGTCTCTGCTGCTCTGTGCCAGCGACTGTCTCACGGCTGAACGTATCGACAGATACCTATTGCTTTATCTTTTGATTATGAGTCACCCTTTATTCTAACCCTACCGAATTGATTGTTTACAAGGCGGAATCTCCAGGGGAAGAGGAAAGAGCGGAGAATAAAAATGAGCTCTGTTAAGCATGGCTGTTCAGAACACCGTCTACTTGTGATGTAATCCAGGGTAATGTCTAACCTCAAAGTGCCCCAAAGTTTCCCTTTTTGTGACATAGGTTTGTCACATTTTCATCATCATCTTTCACCCTTTTAATTATTATTATTATTATTTTGTGTGTGTGTGTGCTTCGTAACTCATTCTTAAATGGATAGTTCACGTAGGAAACACAAATCTGCTATCATTTACTTACCCTCATGTCCTTTCAAATGCGTTTGATTTTCCTTTCTTCTGAGGATCACAAAATGTGCCTTTTTGAGGAATGTCCTGGACACTTTTTTTCAATAAAATGAAAGTGGATGTGGACTGAGGCTGTCAAACGTAAAACTTCGGGAAAAAGATAAAGCTGTCATAAAACTGATATAGTATCGTAAATGTGCTCTTATTATATGGTTAGAGTTTGGTGGTTGCTTGTAATTATTACACTATGTAATTATATAAAATAAAGCGCTACCCTTTGAAGCCATACAATAACGTTAAATCTAGATATCCTCCATAGCTTTCCTTGGCAGGTCCATTAAAGAAGTACCATTGTCTGCTTCATGAATGAATCATTGGACTGATGCTCAATTGACTCAATGATTCGTTAGCAGCAGTTAACAGCTCAATGGAGGGGAAGATTATCAGTGAACAACTTTAATTTAGGACTGTTAGTCAAACAAAAGCTGAAGCAATGCTTCAGAACATGTGAACTTTAGAACATGAGTTGTAAGGACAGCACATAAACAATGACAGAATATTAATTATGGGTGAATTATTCCTTTAAATGAGGAAACGATAATAAGATGACATTTTAATCAGGCCTGTATTTGTACATACTGCGAGTGGTCAGTGAGCATGGCATTATGGTAAAGGATATGGAGAATGTTGCCTTCAGGTGGGAGCAGTTAGACAGCATATAGCTTATAATGAGGAATTTTCCCCTGCTGCTCATAGATCTGCTGGGTCGATCATTAGCCGTCTCCATGCTCACTGATTTGTGTTTTAATGGCTCTGTCTGACTGTCCCAGGGAAGTCCAATAGCTATTTATAGACCGAGAAACAAAGTGGTAGCCAACGAAAGCTTTGCAGGGTTTAACCAGTAAACTTTTATACAGTGGCGTCCAAGTGTTATGAATCGCGTTGAAAATATGTGATTAAAAATCTCATTTAAACCTGTAAAAAAAGGGAATATAGAATTAAAAAAAAAAAAAAAAAAAAAAATTTAAACCGGATTACATTATGATTATAATAGCATAAATTAATCTATATATTTTATAATAATAGTAATAAATATAGCTGCAAGCAGCGATTACCAGGGTTCAAGCTCATTAAGGCATTTAAGCACATTAAGCACATCAAGACATTATTTATCAAGCCTGTAACCACCTAATTCAATGATTTTGGAAAAAAAAAAATAAGCATTTTTGGCAAATTCAGGTAATTTACCATAATATTATGTTTTTTAATCTTTATGAATATTATAGCACCAGCTGTGATCCGATCTCCTTAAAACTTTGCATGCTTGTTTAGAATAACCTGTCGCATGTGCTCACCAGGTTTCATGAAGTTTTGAGTTTTTCTTTAGGCTTTATAGGATTTGGGCTAAATTTGGGCAAGCCTGTTTTCTAAACAACCCCATTATTTTTGATAATTACTCACCCAGAGAGTCCGCACTCCAGTGTTTTTTTTTTTTTTTTTCCAGGTTGAGCGAAAAACCTAGGACTAGTTCACATTATAATAAACTATTTGATTGGCAGCAGTGGTTCCAGTGGCAAAGTTGAGGAGTTCTGTTATATATTAGATTTTTATTTTGTTTTTTCCCTCTTATAGTGGCCATGATTTTTTCCCTGTGACTTCAGATTGAGCTCTTACATAGGTTTGGCGAAGATATCTCATTCTGTTCAGGCATTTTACTAAAAGTTGTTGTAGGTGGTGTGAATACTACCATCTCTCCAAGTTTCAAGTCTCTACAACTTCGGCCTTTGGTCAACGTTTGGTCTGCACGATCAGTTTTACGTGGAGATTGTTGATCCTTGGCCATTCCAACAATTACAATAGGGTTTCATCTCTACGCGCTTGTTTAAATTCAAATAGTTCAAATTCTGCACTATTTCTAGGTCACAGTCAGGCATGTTTCTAGCCTTTCATAGGTATTGGGGCATCAAAAAAATGTGATATTCCCATATTTCAAAACTCTTTTTGATACTCATGGATATGGGTCTAAATTGTTTTTACCTGTAATACAGAGTCATTGACAAACTGTGCAGCTTCATTGTTGAAACAATAAAAAAAAAGTTTGTTTCCTACAACGGATATATCAGTGGTGTGCGGAGGTGTTCTCAAATGAGACAAAGTTCGTTTATTTATTTATTTATTTAAATCAAAAGTGAATTCGTCACACCCCAGTGGACTGTTTATGTTGGTTTCTCCCTCTTGTGCCCATATTTGGTCATTCCTGTTTCCGGTCCTTGTTTATCAAAATTAGTTAACCTGGTATCACCTGTGTCTTGAATAAGTTCATTGTAATCAACTGTCTTTATAAGTTGGTTTCAGTTCAGTATTTGTCGACCGGTCTCGTCAGCGTTAATGTGAATGTGTGTACCCTCCTGTTGTGGATTTACCTGTTGCCTGTGGATTATAATAAAGACTTTATCTCGGACCGTCGTCTTCGTTCGCCCCCTCCTTACACGTTACGTGACAGAATTCATGTCCTAGTCACATTCTTTGTTAAATAAACATTACTTTATCAGAAAAGGAGAGAAAAAAAAAACAATTCAGTTTTATACTTTTACCTTAACAATGTAATCAATATTCTATTTATTAAAGCCAAGTATAAATCTCATCAGGTTAGTATTTTATACATTTTATACATTTTACATTTATTCCAAAATAATAACTCAAGGCATTAACAATTTAAACAATATATTTTTGTTTGTGAACTTATGTTCAGCTATTCTTTTTAATGATTAACTTTGAAAGGGGTCAGCGGATGCAAAGTTCACTTTTACATGTTGTTTGAACATTAATGTGTGTTGGCAGTGTACGTACACATCTACCCTATAATGATAAAAAGGCATGCAGTGATTTTTAATTAATCTGTAAAAATAATATCCCCTTTTTCAAATCGAGCCATTCTCAGATGACTGTCGGTGTGGCGTCACACCGACAGAGGCCACTCCCACAATAGTTGATTGACATGAGTGTCTTACCTCAGACCCACCTTAAATCAGACCTCCATTGTTTCGATGGCGGAGCAGGGATTTAAGTTAGACAAGAATAACTCCGACTGAGGTGTTGTGTTGCTGGATAATAATGGTAATAATGAATATAGTGGTGGTCGTTTACTCCCGACATCTGAGCCGATGAAGATGCAGTGGGTTACATTTGTTTGTGAAGGGAATGTGCCTCCCGATCTACATATATATCTGCCTATGTTTGCCCAAATCAGTTGTGATCCAGCTTTACTTACAGCAGAAGTGAGTATAAGGTTTTTTTTTATGAATTTTTGCAATTGCCCTTCCTAATAACATGCAAGTTAGCAAGTATAGCGGCTAAATGCAGCTAAAGTAAACAGGCTCGTCACTCCACAGAGAGAAGAGAGGGGTGGGGCGAGCAGAGCTCATTAACATTTAAAGCAACCTCGACCTTAATGCCATTTGAGGTCTTATTTTGACGTAACAAAGTGGCAATAGTGTATAGCTGTGTATAGCTGTTTACTTACTTTTAAAATGAGTCATCCCATTAACGTCATTATATTGCTCATTCAGACTAATTCGTGAACGCACACAAACACAAGAGGATCGCTTGAACCAATCACAGCGAACATAACCAGTCATATCCAATCATCGCGATGGAGGCATTGCCTAATTGAGAATAAATAAGGGAAAGTCATGTGTCTTACCCTCATTCATTCTCAGTTACCCCCCCACCAAACGCATCACACGCTTTAGGCGGACTGTTAAAACTCAATAGGCTCAGAGGAAGCGAGAGAGACTTGGACTAACGCTGTAACTTTACCTGCTTGTGTCGATCTTGGAACAATATTTCTTTAGAAAAATGAGTGATTTAATGTTATATTTTGTAATAATAGTGTTGTTTTATTTTTGTACTACGTTTACGTTCCCATCCAATATTTTGTGGAGACACTGCCTCCCTTGCCTCCTTAGAAGAAACACCTCTGAAATAAATGTATTACTGCTATTACTATTTCTGTAAGAAACGGCTGAGTGAACTGTCCGAATCAATCAAGTTGAATCGCAATCTTTTGAGCGATTCAGTTAAAAGAGTGTTCCTTTGGCAAATTTGCCATCACTACTATTTCTGAAATATTATCAGAGAAAATGACTCTCATGTTGATCTGCAGTCATCTAATCAGACAATGATTTATCAGTAATATTTTGTTGGAGCACAGCAGTATTTCACTGGGGCTCATCTATAGCATCACTCGTGGTCACTACTTATATAAGTAAATTAGTGACACTGATCGAATGACTCTTTGTACAAATGGTCATTGAAACTCAAGATGCTGTTCGGATCATTTTTAAATCATGCAAGTGAAAGAGGGAGAAACCAAATAATAAGGATGTTAAAAAAAATCAGTTAAACTTTACATTGATAATATGATTTGGAATTTTTAAAAAGTGCTAAATTAGAGGCATTTTCACCAGTGATCTCAGTCTTTTCAGTCCCTGCCGTACAGTATGAGCAATATTTTCTCAATGCATTTAGTCCCTCCAGAAAACGATCACAGGCTAACAAGCAAACTATGACAAGCGTGAGTAATCAGGCAAGAGCAGAAAACAAACATACTGCATATTGTTTACCAAGTCCAATCTAGCCTGCAAATCTCACCGCATGAATCAGTTTTCATTTCGGGAAAAGTTTTCAGTGACTAATTTGTTTCTTGTGAGAGTTGTGTGTGGGTAGTCTGAAGCCTGGTAATATATTCCATGACAAGACTTTGCAGCGATCTGCATGCCCTTCAGTATCTCCCTCACAAAAATGCTTTACACGCGAGACACATGCTGCTCATTGCATTCTTTCCCTATATGCTCATGAAATTAAAAAAAAAAAAACTGTTATATCCTTGCCCAGTCGTGGCATCCTGCGTGAATAATTGATGCCTGTATTCCGACACGTTTGAATCATTAAACACATGCAACACTGAACATAGCAGTCTCATTAATACCCAGCCAGCCCCGCTGTCCGCAGGGTTTCGGCGAACTGCGCCTTTCTTTCGTGAGCTAAGCCCTGTGGTTCGTTTTAAAGACGCGTCCATCCAAGTAAAACCATTTTGATCAGAGCAAATGGAGTCAGTTAAGCGAGCGGGCCTGTTTTTAAAGCCCATGGCTCTCGTCTTGCTCCACGCAGCAGGTCGCCCTGCTCTGTGGCCAGGCGGCAGATGACTTGTCAAGACGGTTTTATGTATTTTTATACACACACGTATATATTGGTTTCTACCCGTGGACCGCGAAGCATCGGACTCTCCTGGCAGCTCCTCTGGCTGTTTAGAATCATTAATGTTCTCCAAATACCCCAGCGCTCCAGCAGCCCCTGCCGAGCATGGTGGACTGGAACGCATCGCCTGCAGGGAGCAAGATAAAACCGGCAGGGAGAGAGAAAGAGAGAGAGTTTGAAAGAGAATCAAAGTCCAGCATCAAAAAGTCAGCTTTCCCTTATGAAGCTGTAAAAGAAGGGAGGCGAGGGAGAGAGAAAGAGACCAAGAGACCAAGATGGGAAAAAGAGTGTTGGGAGAAAAAACGTGGGGCTTGCTAGATACGGCTCCAGCTGTCAAGGAAGTCATATAGCTCTCTGTAATGGAAATTTCTGATAGGTCCAATGACGAGCAGAGAGTACATACCGCTTTTTTTTTCCTTTTTTTAAAAAAAAAAAAACTCTCCTCACAGATGGACCTCCAAATGTTTCGGGGGAGGCTCTCTCTCTCTTTCTCTCTGCACTCTCTCTCTCTTCCATGGCAGCATGGGTATATTTGGAAACTCAACAAACACAAGGACGAGAAACAGTCGCCACCGCTCCCTGTTGCGAGGTGCTGGAAAGGCAAATGAATAACGGGATCGTTAGCCTAATGATTGACACGAGGGGCCAGAAAAGACGAGCTTCCTGACCAGGTGCGCCCTGCGTTTGACTTTAGAGCCGATCGATGGCGTCAGATTAATCTACAGTTCTTAAAACCACCAGTGCTGCGGCGGATTCTGTGTTTTAAGAGAAAAAGGTCTCGTGGGGTCTTTCAAACAGGCGTGATGAAGATCAGAGAATGATTACGGAGATAACTTCTTTGTGCAAATGAGGAGCAGTTATTGGAAAATCTCTCCGCTGATAGTTTTCTGCCAGGGAGCCAGTGATGAGTGGGCAGTTTCATGTGTGCGGGTGTGAGAATATAAAGTCTGCTCTGTTGCATCGCTCTGAAATATCTCAGCAGTATAAGCAACCGTGCAGCTTAAGTCCAACAATCACTGACCTATGACCTTTTTATGACCTTTGTTTTTAAAGAAATAGTCACATTTATTTTTGTAGAAAGAAAAAAACAAAGAAGATAATGAAAAAGTACATAAGCATAAACAAAAATATGTTGGCTGTGAGTTTTAAGCCCACAGTTGTGCATTCTCACAAGTCTATAATTTGGAACATAAATTTAATAAATTCACACATAAATTTATTTGAATGTAGGTGAGGAGGAGTAAATAAATCAAGTTTTTCAAAAACAGTTTCTTAAACTTAAGGGGTTAGTTCACCCCAAAATGAAAAGTCTGTCATCAATTACTCACCCTCATGTTGTTCCAAACCTGTGAGACCTTCATTCATCTTCGGAACACAAATTAAGATATTTTTGATGAAATCTGAGAGCTTTCGGACTCTGTATAGATAGCAACACAACCGACATGTTCAAGGCCCAGAAAGATAGTAAGGACATCAGTGCTGCCAGATTGGAAATGTCCAAGTATCGTACCAGAAGCTCAAAATTACCGTATTTGGAAGAAAATTATTGTACATGAGTCAAACGTACAGAATACAGCTTTTTATCTAGACCAGGGGTGCCAAACGTCGGTCCTGGAGAGCCGCAGCCCTGCAGAGTTTTGCTTCAACCCTAATCAAACGCACCTGAACAAGCTAACCAAGGTCTGAAGGGTTACTAGAAAGCTACAGGCAGGTGAGTTTTAATTAGGGTTGGAGCTTAACTCTGCAGGGCTGCGGCTCTCCAGGACCGGAGTTCACCACCACTGATCTAGACCAACAAAAACCACCTGCAAGTTACCAAAATAGATAAATAACTAGGTGTACCTTAGTGGGAAGGTCCAAAATCCACCTCGCTGTCATCAGAAGCCTGCATGTTGCCAGATATTGAGGGGGTCTTTTTGCAGTACAAATTTGATGCCATCATGGACCACAGCTAGATCAATGACCATCATTTAAAGTGTCACAAAATTCTGAAATTATCGTACATCATGTTTGTTTATTTTATTTTTATTATTAATCGTACATCGTGCAGAGATCAAAATGATTGGGGAAGAGATTCATTCAAAATGAATCTGCTGCATGATTAGGAGGTTAGATGCGTAACGCTACATTTGAATTGTATCATAGCCTATTGATCTGTCCGACGGGATATAAGCTAGCATACATTTGGTGCATGTCTCATAAAATGTTCAGAAATGTCAATATTTGGGAGTAAGAGAAAAGTAGACAATGAATAAATTTGACGATGCAAAAAAGTGCCCAATTCGGTCCGGTTTTCTGACACCGAAGCACCGAAGTCCTTTGAACCAGCAAAGGACCAGCATAAATCAGCAAAGGACCAGCTTAAACCAGCTAAGGACCAGCTTAAACCAGCATCAAAACATACCTAACCAGCATCCCAGCATCAAAACATACCTACCAGCATATGCTGTTTTTTTCACCAGGGTATGGTATCCATAAATGGCGATTGAGTGTCGCACAACTCTGACTGAAATTCAGTGACGTCAAGGCTGTAATGTGATTGGTTATTAAGGGGCACGTGATCCAAGTCAACCATTACGCTTTCTTCAATACTAAGACAATCTCTTTTTACTTCTGCTCCGAGCAACGGCAGTGGCACAACGCAACACAGTTCAGTTCAGCAATGCATGACATGACAAGTAAATGAGAAGTGTTAATGCTGTGAATGCACCATGACACAGCGCACAACTACTCTTTCGCCTCTCATGAACGGAGAAATACATGATGTCGAATTGTCCATTTTGATGAGTGTTCGCATAAACACACTTGGTTACGTCTTGGGTGAACGTAAACAGTTGGGAGAATATCGCGCATGTATCAGTACATTGCATCCGTGCATTCGCTTTAAAGGGACAGCCTAATTTAGTTGCTATTATCTGTGGCATTGATGTTAATTAAGCAACAAAACATAGACAGAAAATCACTTACTGCTCTTGACTGAATCACTTTAGTAGCCCTAATACAGATTCATCTAAATTTATTTATAGAAATAAATGTGTCTGCTTGAAAGAATGAAGAATGTGGTAAACAAGTTGATATAAAGAATGCATAATTAGCCTGTATAACCATTGAAAAGAAGACCATGTTCTTGTTTCTTTATGAGAAGTGGTTTAATTTAATTTTAGGGCATGTTGCATGTCACAGCAGTTAAATCTGTGTCTATCATGATAGAACCTTAATATCAAACCTAAATTAAATGCTTAATAAACGCATTACACTGTAACTAAACCCATTCGATTTTAACCAACTAAATTTGCTGTAGATTTAGTTGACTAAAATCATATGATATTTAGTTGACTAAAACTAGACTAAAATTAAAAAGAATTCAGATGACTAAAATATGACAAACTAAATGCCATTTTAGAAGAAGACTATGACTAAGACTAAATCAAAAATTCGCTGTCAAAATTAACACTGCTTTGTTCAACCGTTTCTTTTCTTCTGTGTCAGTCTTCCACATGACATCACGGAAGTAAAAGTAGATCTGACGTAGAACTTAGATGCTCTGCGGCTTGTTTACAAGCAGAAGACGCATGCTGTACATAAAACAGTACGTAAACATGTCTGAAGATTTCAACAGAGAGGATGACTTGCAATGTTTTACTTATTTGAACCAGAATATACAGACGATGAACTAAGAGAGATGGACGTTCTACGTCAGGACACAGGCTCCTGTGTCAGACAAACAAAGTTCTTATAGGTTTGTAACAACATGAGGGTGAGTAATTAATGACAGAATTTTCATTTTTGGGTAAACTATCCCTTTAAACTGACGTGAACACTTAACGTCCTGTTTAAGTCAATTCTGAAGAAAGTTTAGTTCAAGAGACTAAGACCGCATTGAAAGTCAGGTATATTAAAACTTCATCTAAAACTTTCATTTACAACATTAAATATGCAATTTATTTATTAATATTATATATAATAATATTATATATAATATTTCATGCATAACTAATAACACAGCACTGCAATGTTCTAAATGTAAATGTAAATACAAATTTCAACCACAGCTTTCATTCACTGGAATGAGCCTTCTAGACTGCTCTTTGGGGGTGACACAACTCTGTGGGCCCAAAATCCAATTTCACGTACCTGATTACGTGTCTTCTGATCACATCTAGGCAATGATGAGTCATGTGGGAAACTGTCTCTGATCTGCAGGATATAAGAGAAAGCGACACTGAGAGGGACACAATATTTAGATTAGTGTGGGTTTTTCAGTGGCAGATTCTTGAACGTTTACTGTATATTCGATTTAAATATTTGGTTACATCTTTGATTTTAAAGATCACAGTTTTATTGTTTAGCGTGCCCCTGCGGTATGGAGCAATACATTAAACATGAGATGGGTTTGGAAAGATTGGAGCCGTCTTCCATAAAGTGGAATTGCTAAAGAGGTTCAAATTCCTGCAGAGGCAATGGGGTGGAAGAGCTGAACTGCTGAGAGGGCCAAGAGGAGCGAGTGAGCCAAAGGCCCGTTTGAGGCGCTTTTCCCGCTCGCGCCTCATAAATAATGCAGCGGCGCTCATCTCATTTCCATGCTCGCAGTCACGAGCGGAGTGCTAATAGCTTAACTAATTGCTCTAAACAGGGGCGGTGGTTAATTGGGACGGGGGACTGCATTAGAGGAGCGGCTTTAATGAGTGACGCCACGCTCCCAGCAGCCTCTGATCTGCAGATCAGACCTAAGCAACGCTAGACAGCCCTCGCTCTTTTTAACCTGCTGACCCGAGACCGCGTTGTAACTTCCGCCAAACCAATTCACGGAGACAAATCAGTGACACCTCCTTCCTTGGCGTCAACATGAAGACTTCTTGTCGGGTAAGAGATCATAGAGTCCCAACGCCGCAGATCGGGTGTAAAAACCAGGTCGTGATCAGTGTCGGAGCAGCTGGAGATAACAGGCCTTGATTGAGAAAGAGACGGAGGCTCGTGAAGTGTGTAATTCAAGGAAGCATATCAGCCGTGCTGTTCCCCACCCATGGGAAGAGTCTTTGTCAAACACCCGGTGAAACCTGTTCTCCTCCGACGGCATGCATTTCATACACAGATGCAGGACAAATAAAAAGCACAGGTTGTTTCGTTTCAACTGGGGATTAAATATTTATCCGGCGTATTTTATTAACAGGCCGAGGCGCTCAGGCGAAGCAGGCGCCACAGCTGTTCTGTCACATTTCTAAATAGCTGTGGGTTGTTTGTTGTATTGTGTGCGGTTTATTTATTTATTAATATTTGTTTGTTCTCATGTACCCATGAGAAGACAATGGAATTCCACATCAAAATAAAGAAAGCGAGTAAGAACTCCTCACTACATTCAGGTGACTCATCCACGCCGCTGCTGACTGACTAAAGTGTGTTTCCCTGCACATTTCTGAACACTGTCACATCTCCAGCTGACATATTAGCTGTTCGTATTCCCTTTGCAGTGTTTTGCTGTCCCAGACTTTGGTTTCTTAAAGACTTTTGATGCATTTTATCTCTTTTTTTGCTTTTGCAACAGCAAACAAAGTATAAAACAAGTGCTCTTCGAAGGAATGTGTGTGCTGTAGGATTAATGTGGGTTTTTGTCACAGCAAGCAGTTTTTATTATTTATTTATTTATTTATTTTTTTTTTTTTGTGGTTGTTTTGTTTGTGTGCCCAAATACCAGACTAAACTATTACAGGTTTGAAAAGTAAGCGAAAAAAAAATGCTGTGTGATTTTTCCACTTCCTGTAGCAATCAAATTATTGCTACAATAGCCTCACAAAGGCTGACTAATGACTAAATAATTTACTGGAATTGGAAACTGACATGAAGCTAATACTCAATGATTATGCTTAATCACCTGACATTTAAGGTAAAACATAAGGTTATAAACGGTTCATGCAAAATGATATCGGCAAAAGTTTGGATATGAGCATAAATTCTTATCATTTTATGACTTTACATTAGGGCTGGGCAATATGTTGATAATTATCTTGGAAATAGCAAACAATGTTAATCGATAGAGATTTATATAACTTTTCGTTTGTGATATATTGTGATTGAACAGCTATGTACACACAAAATTGTCAAAATACTTGTCTTTTCGCATCATTTTTACGTAAACAGTCACTTACAGTCAAACCAAAAATTATTCAGACACTAGATTTTTTTATTAGTGGGTGCAGGACACTAGTTTATTTCTGTGTAGTGCACAGCATAAATGAGTACACCCCTTCTGAATAAATATAAACAATCTATTTTCTTAATGATCACTAATATAATTCATGGAAAGATGGCAGATGTATTAAACTTATGCTTAATAATAAAAAAAAAAAAAAAGTAAATTAGCCAGTTTTGTTTAAATGAAGGATTGCAGAAATTAGTACACCCTAGATTTAATTCAGCAAATGTGTAATATTCTAGTACTTAGTATGTCCTCAAGAACTTCTTGGCACTGAGCGTACAAGTTCATGACAAAAAGCCACATCTGTCCTGTTTTATTCCTGGAGGATGGACCTCCTTAAATGCCCTGGTCCTTAATGGGGAGTGTTGTTCAGCTTGTCTCTACAGAATCCTCCACAGCTGCTCAAGAGTGTTAAAAGAGTGTTTTAAATACATGTCCACTGAAGGATTTTCACCTTCGGAGAATGAATCTTCATTGTCATGTTGAAAATGAGGAGAATGAGGAGAGGGTGGCATCTTCAAGTTTTTGTATTACATCACACAGTGGTGTGTGAATTGATGACAGCATTGATAAAGCACAACCCACACCTTTGGCACTCATATATCCCAATATAAGAGCTTTACTACCACTGAACGTCACTGTGACAACCAGGCACTTCTCACTGTACTCCTCCTCTAGCAACACCAGAACATTTTGGATCCGAAATGGCTGACTTGGTCTCTTGAGACAAGAGTATGGATTCCCAGAAGTCTATATTTTGTAAATATCGGCCTTGGAAGAGGTTAAATGAGTTTATTGTTCTTTGGCTACAGTAGGAAATTCTAATTGTGACAACAACCATACAACTTCTGCAAGCTGTGTCATACTCTGTGAGATAAAGTGTCACTTTTTTCATAGCTTTTGCTGGCTCTGAGACACTTGTATGGTACTTCTCCTGCTCTTTTCTAGCAAAAACTCACTCATCACTAAATGAAGTGAAGTGAAGACCTGATTATTTCAGAAGCCTTGTCACAAGTTCATTGTTTTTGAATGTCAGTGGTACTTCCGCTATATTGTCACACTTAAAACAATAATTTGGTATTCCTCTTGTACCATTGTCCTCTTTTATGCTAAGAAATAAATCTCCTGGCAGTTTTCTCTTATGTGGTTCCACTGTTGCCAGCTGCATTGTTGCAACACTTTTAATTGTCAGGAAATGACTTGTCTGTAAATGTTTTGGTTCAATATACATGCCTGTTGACCAAAAATTATCTTAAACCTACACTATTATTATTATTATTATTATTATTTGTTTTATTTTGTAATTTTCAGGAGGGTGTACTCATTTTTGCAACACATTCTTTGGTAATTGATCAAGCTGGCTTGTTGGAACATTATATCTCCAAAGAACCCAAATTTGTTAATTTTTAGAGGGGGTGTGCACATTAATGCTGTGCATTGTAAGTGAGGATAGCAAAATAAAGTAAACTGTGACATACTATACCCAAACATTCTTCATACAGTGGACTACCAGTAAAATGTATAAAAAATTTGTGACCAAAAATTATTCAGGCACTTTGACCTAACCATGTTTTGTTTAAGTGTTTTTTTTTTCTTTAATTGCTAATGTGACCTTTTTACACCACAGACTGAACAAAATTAAGCATTGCTTGGTAATTGGTCAACAAAGAACTGATAGTTGTGTAAATGTTGTCATACTAACAGTTGTCTGAATTTTTGGTTGATTGTAATCCATTACATGCCTTTCTATCAAAGTTTTGTGCAAATAAACTGTGATAATGTGAGAAATGTTGAAGGTGTCTGAATAAATTTGGGTTTGACGGTATGTCTGAACTGAATGTAAGCAGTAAAATTATCAGCAATTGTTTACCTTACTCATGAAATAATATTACTCGTACCACAAAATATGATTTTAGTCATATTGCTCACCCCTACTTTGTGACAAGGGACGACACAAAATAAGAAAATATTTTATTAAATGTTGGGACACTTTTTACCATTGAAATGACTGAATTTTTTCAAATCACCACTATATATTATTATGTTTATAAAAAAGGAGAAGAAATAAAAGTATATATTATTGTCATATTTTAATGCATTTATTAAAAAATGTCAAAATGTCATGTCGTCCCAAACCCCTAAGACCTTCATTCATCTTTGGAACACAAATTAAGATATTTTTGATGAAATCCGAGAGCTTTCTGACCCTGTATAGACAACAACGCAACTGACACATTCAAGGCCCGGAAAGGTAGTAAGGGCATTATTAAAATAGTCCATGTGACATCAGTGGTGTCAGAAAGCTCTTGGGTTTGGAACGACATGAGGGTGAATAATTAATGACAGAATTTTTATTTTTGAGTGAACTATCCCCGTTTGATCATTTGTTGACCAGTTTTTATAATTAACTAGTTTTGAGTGACAAGCATTTTTTTGTACATGTAAACACATGCAGTTACTTTCAGGAATCCATTTTCCAAATAAAAACATACTATTTTACAGCAACAATTAACAAAAAACAAAAATGTTATGCATGCACCAAAAATGCTAGCATTTATTTTTCCCCTCATCTTGTTATCACTCTAAAGTTTTGCAGTAGAACATTTACCATTCCAAGTGTGATACCACTGTGGGCTGAACTTACATAATTATGTGTAACTATCATCAAATTACAGCACGACATGATGTAGCATAAACTGTAAGGTGGTGCTAGAAAGAGACATAGCGGCTTTTTAGCGGTACAAACAAGCTGATCTAAGCAGAGGAACATAGACTGTAAAAATTATGACTGGTGTGCTTGTAGCCAACCATTATTTTGGCTTTCACATCCTGCCCGTCTTTGTTAGCATCGCTCCCTTGTGTATGCTAATTGCAGGCCGAGTTTAAATCAATACCTTTGAGGGAAGGAGGCGATGAAATCCATCCAAACTGCCGTGTGCTCACAAAGGCCTCATTAAAGAGTGGAGCTACCATGATGCCTCCCACTCAACACCCCCGCCAGCCTCCCATCCCTTCTCACTCACCGATATTTGTGTTCGGGTCCCATGCGGTGCGTGCTTTTAGAGCGCTGTAGTTCCTGTCATCCATACATTTGGACTTGAGCTGGGATCCCGTATGTTTCACAGGCAGAAAACATTTCTCTTGCCTGCCGATAATAAAAGCAACCTGGAAACAAAGTGCATGAGAGCAGATGAGAGAAGAGATGGATGAAAAGGGAGGAGTGGGTGTTGGATCTGGTGAGGGGTCAGAAAATAATGGGAGAGTTTGTAAGGGTGAACTGCAGACTTGCCACAGTCCAATTATTGAAATACTCTCTCTTTCTCTTCTTTGCAGATCCGCCACACACACACACACACACACACACATGCTCATGGATGGTTCCTTGCATTAACTGTAAAAGAAAGAGGGTGTGCTAATTAACTTTCTTTTAGGACAGAAAGGGAAAAAGGTGGAAAAGAACACGACAGAATTGGTAAAAAATGAAAATCAAAAGTGATTTAAACTTTAGGGGCAACTTTGCTAAAATCTCACCACTTCTGCACTCTGTATTTCAGTCTGTCTTATTCACTAACTACCCACCATCCAGTTTAACCAGTTGCTAAATGGACAATGGTTGAGTGCTGCCAGAAGTAAGCTATTCATTAGCTGCTAAAGGTAAATAACTAAGAATAACTTTTTCGCATGACGCAAAATATGTAGTGCCACATACTTTTCGTGACATATTCGACATAAATCACTGAGTGGCGCTAAAAGAGTGTTCTTTTTTTTTTCCCCGGAACAGATGAGCGTACAGTTGAGGTCAAAAGTTTACATCCCCCTTTCAGAATCTGCAAAATGTTCATTATTTTACCAAAATAAGAGGGATCATACAAAATGCATGTTATTGTTTATTTAGTACTGACCTGAATCAGATATTTTACATAAAATATGTTTACATGTAGTCCACAGGAGAAAATAATAGCTGAATTTATAAAAATGACATGGTTCAAAAGTTTACATCCCCCATTGATTCTTAATACCATGTTCTTACCTAAATGATCCACAGCTGTGTTTTTCTTTGTTTGTTTGTTTAGTGATAGTTGTTTATGAGTCCCTTGTTTATCCTGATCAGTTAAACTGCCTGTTGTTCTTCAGCAAAAATCCTTCAGGTCCCACAAATTCTTTGATTTTCCAGCATTTTCTGTAGTTGAACCCTTTTCAACAATGACTGGATGATTTTGAGATCCATCTTTTCACACAGGACAACTGAGGGACTCATATGCAACTATTACAGAAGGTTCAAACACTCACTGATGCTCCAAAAGGAAAACTATGCATTAATCTGGGGGGTGAAAACAGAATGGAGATGTGTACATTTTTCTTATTTTGCCTAAATATAATATTTTTTCCATTTAGTTTTGCTCTTCAGGGGCTACAGAAGATAGTTATATGTTTCCCAGAAGACAAACTAAGTTACATTTACCCTGATCTTGCATGTCTTTTTGCTTCTGGAGCCTCATTGAGCATTTGAACCTTCTGTAACAGTGGCATATGAGTCCCTCAGTTGTCCTCAGTGTGAAAAGATGGATCTCAAAATCATAGAGACATTGTTGGAAAGGGTTCAAAATGCTGGAAACCCAAATCATTTGTGGGACCTGAAGGATTTTTCTGAAGAATAGCAGGCAGTTTAAGTGTTCAGGACAAACAAGGGATTCATGAACAACTATCACTAAACAAAAAAACACAGCTGTGGATCATTCAGGTAACAACACAGTATTAAGAATCAAGTGTATGTAAACTTTTGAATGGGGTCATTTTATAAATTCAACTATTTTCTCTTGTGGACTATATGATCTTTTATGTGAAATATCTTATTCAGGTCAGTACTAATAAACAATAACATGCTTTAGTATGATCCTTCTTATTTTGGTAAAATAATGAACATTTTGCAAATTCTGAAAGGGGGATGTAAAATGTGTACATACAGTATGGTACATTTTATGTGACCCTTTTTTTGTACGTGTTCTGATGCAGTTCTGACTTGAAATGTCCATTTAGTGGCGTTTCAACTCTAATTCTTCGTCTCATTTTAAAATAACATACATCTGCATTAAACCTAAATGTACTTGAACGTATGAACAAAAATGAATGTGATGTAAAAACGCAATCCCACGCAGGCTGTTTTAGCTTGTTTTTTATTTCTCATCTTTTAGTTCTTTCATCGTAAGTCATGTTTTTTATGGGATTCATACCCAGAGATTCCACATCCTAAGTCCAATTCCGTGCAGGCTGAAGTACCGAGCAAGCTTGTTACATCTGGTGTTGTGCCCATTTTCGACCCCCTGTCAAATTATTACCCCCTCTCATTGAAATTACTACATTATTGCCTAATTCTAACCCGTCCTCCACACCTAACCCTAAACCTACCAACACAAGAGGGGTAGTAATCTGGCGAATAATAATAATTGCAAGTGCTCACTGTTTTACCGCCTCTAGTGTTCATTTTTTTGTTGGAACTGCAGTGATATGTACTTACTGGCACGTATTTCACATCTTGTGAGAAAAAGTTCCCATGGTATGTTTTCGTCATGAGGTCAGGTAGCAACCAGCATAACAGATTGTTTTTGTACGGCTAAAATAACTAGAGAAATTGCATAGAACTGTAATTTTTTTGAGGCGCATTCACAATGTCACCACGCATGTTAGAAAGTCGTTATTTTTGTTTTCTTTGCGCACAAAAAGTACTTTTTGGTTGAACTATCCCTTTAAATTTCAGTGGAGGAGACTTCAGTATCATTCAATGAATTGACAACCTGTTTGACAATCTTCCGGCTTAAACCAGAAAAACTGTTTTATAAGATAAGTCACAGAGAATTTTGCAACAGGATTCAGTTTACGGCATTTCACATTCAGTTTCGGTATCTGCAAACAGTGATTGACTATCATACAACTCTGACAGCAGTTTGATGATGTCAAGGTTGTAATGTGATTGGTTGTCAAGGCACACGTGATCCAAGTTGACCATTACTGGTAGAGCCGCAGAGGTTTGTATCTCCCGCCCTTCAACCCCTAATCCTAAAAAACCCACCCTACAATGTGTCAGCCAACCTGATGGCGGTAAACACCAACCTATACAATGATTGACAGGCAGACAATGTTTCTGACAAAGAAAAAAATAACCCGGGCAAGTTTTTTCTCTTTACAGAGCCTAGGGCTGCCACAAAGACAGGTGTGATTTCTCAGGACACCTATTTCAGTGATATCTGTCAGGTAGTCGGGACTTTATGCGTGGTGTTTCCAAAAAAATAAACCGCTCGCAGCAACTTTAAGAGTGTTGGATTGTATGGTGACACTGTGTGCAACATATAAGCTTGATAGATTTCTTCCTTGCTTTATTGGAATAACACATTAAGCTAAAGTTTCTTTGTAAAAGTTCCATTACAGATGTGCTTATTCTGGCTCATTTCAAAACAAATCATCTAACAACACTAACCCAATCAAGACATTTTTAGGATTGGGAAGATTTGAAAGCATCACGCCACACGTTCATGTAACACCAATTAGTTAATCCTACACACCTTTCAAACGAGGCCAAGCTGTTTTCATTGTTCTGCCAAAAGAAAATCAGAAGTTTTTTGATTCTGCTGTCAGAGCTAATTTGATGTGAGTATTATCGGTATGTAAAACACCCACTCTCTTCAGCTGAAACTAATTTATTTGTAAGGTAAATCTATACCGGGATAATAACTCATTATTGCGATGACACCTCTATATGAGAATAGAATTGACCGCTATTCAATATATCCCTTAATTAACCGGCAAACTAAAAGAGCTTAATTAGCGGCGAAAAGAATTTCCAACGACTCAGGGAAAAACACATACAGTAATTACTTGAGGCATTAGTTGTTTTAGAGAAATCTCTGTGTGCGCTATTAATGGAAGACTGCTTCAGATACTATGGGCCTAGATCCTGAGGGACTTGTAAATGAATATTAGAAACTCGAAATCTGCTTTTCTCCCACTTAATATGCCCTTGATAGATGTAAGCGCTCACCGCATAGCCTATCTTTCGATCTAGATTGGATCCAGTAGCACACGCGCACACGGCCGATATGAATGGCGAGTAGCCGTGCGCAATCTGAGGCCTGGGCTCTTTAACCTGCGAGGTGCTTCCGCCAAAGACGGCCTGTAATTTAGACCTGGCAAATCAAAGTGCCAGGGAACTCGATCAATTTCAAATTGTACATTGGAGTCATTTAGTGCGCTGGCAGCGGCACTGCAGCCACTGTAACGCGGCTCTGGCCAGGTTGCTATAGTAACGGCAGGCAGAGGAGAGGCGGCCTGGCCGGTGTGTGTTGGAGCGAATGTGACTCCCGTGAACTGTCTGATAGCATGCAGGAGCCACGCGCGCACAGAGGATTAGGAGAATGTGTTCACAGGAAATGAACTGAGAGATCTGGGCGAGAGAGAAAAGAGACAGAGATGGCTGGTGGAGGGAGGTGGGAGGACGGAGATGAGGAGAAGAGCATTCTGGGAGAGAACACCCCCCGCCTCCCCCGATTCATTGTGACAATCATCTTTTCATCTTTTGTGCCTTATGTTTAGCATTGATCTCTGGAGCACGCCACATGTGTAGCCTCTGTCGATTTCACCAGCAGCTACATTAAATACATTAAAAATGCAGTTCATACTTAAATATTTACAGTGATTTAATTATGCTTTTTTAATTTTTTGATAGTCCAAAATGTCAGAGTGATACAATTATGTTGATACCATGCTAAAAAAAAACCCTTATATCCTTAAAGAAAAAGAAATTCTGAGTATAATTGTTACCCGTCCAGCTGGATCTTAACTGCATGGATTTGATACAATTCACAAACAAACAAATAAATAAAATCAGTAAACATGTAACATTAAAACTCACAAAAAAGTAAACATGAACTTGATTTTTAGAAATGTATTTAAGAAATATTTTTTAAAAGGTGAATATTCTAAACAATATTTTAGATGATTTTTATTAGGGCTGGGTTTTTACACAAACTTCACAATTTGATTTGATTTATATCAGCCAAATTTTCAAGGAAAAAAACTCTCAACTAATCTCTCAACTCAACTTAAATGCTGTAAAGCATACATTTAGTACTAGAATACTATAATATTGAAGGTTAAAATTAACTGATTTATATACAAACACTTAAATTACACCCAATAAAGTTTTTATAATAGGGTACAATGGGGCTAGATTGGGGCTAAACATTTAAATGGCAGATTTATTTAAAACTATAATTAAAAACTGAAGAACAGTAAACAAAATATATAATAAAAATATGTTATATGGTGCATATATTTAGCAAAATGCTTCTCCCTAGAGTTAATGTTTGTAACTGACTAACAAGTTTTTGATCACTGAATATGTTTTTTTCTGAGGTAAATGTGACCGGACATTGTTTACAAGCTGTTACATTGACATCTTTTGAAACACAGTTGAAACACTGATTGAGCGATTACAGACAGGATATGGATTTCGGTTGTTTATTTTTATAACTGTAAGTTTATAACTGTAAGTTGTTTATTCATGTTATTTCATGCTGAAACTGGTATTAAAATAGAGAAAATGCTTCTCTAAGCATAACAGCGACCTCTCACTTCCCATTAAACAGCGCCAAATGGCATTTATAGTTAGAATACTGTAATAAAATGGACAGAATTTGAAATCTGAGAACTTGTTTCATATCAAAAGTATAAAGTACAAAGCTTATAGTAGTTTTTTGAATGGGAAGTGTGCTACTGTTCCATTCATTCACTAAAAACTGGCTAGACTAATCGATTCTTGGGATTTGATAACTGATATTGTTTTGTAAAAATGAGAAATTTTAATTGTATTTTTTACATGTATTTATTTATTTTTGGAGTGTGGGCTCAAACAGTCAAGTGTGGTGCTATTAATGCTATTAATTCAAAGTTGTCAATAAAAAAGATTATTGGACTAAACTATTTACAATTTATTCAAAATTTCATGTTCATTTGAATGTGTTTACTTAATTACTTGTGAAATTTACTAGCAATTTCTGAGTGAAAACTGTTTCAAAGTAAATTTTTTCAGTGTTGGTTTGATTCCCAGCAAAAATCACATGCTTGAACTTGAAAATGTATGCCTTCAATACAGTGTACATTTCCTCAGATAAAAGATCAAATCTGCCAACTGCATGGTAGTTGAGAAACTGACATAAAATCCTTTCTTAAAGATTTTGGGTCTGTGCGCCTGCCTTTAACCAATAATCTGAGGTTCAAAAATGTGTTTTAAACCATATTTTTATAAGCTTTTTCTTTATCGTGAACATTAATCAGTGGATACTCACTATTTCAGCACATTAGGTGTCTGGTTAAACCAGATTGTGAGTGGCCAGTGAATAAATGCAGTTGTTTTTTGTTTTGTTTTAGTTATTACTGTTTAGTGAAATCGCTTTAAAGTGTTTGCTTATTGCATCCATGTACAGCCGAGGCCTACACATTAGCACTAATACACCATCAAAAATCCAGTCAGCAAAAGCCTGTTGGTGATTTCTAGACCACAGGACCTAATAGGGCATAATGCACCCATTCACCTCAGTGTGGTTCGGCCAGAAATGCTCCGAACAGAGACTGTCTGCACTGGCCACGCTAATGAAGCAAATGGACGGAAATGCCATGTGAAAGGAACTGATGTATGGAGGCTGTTGTTGAGGGGGAGGTTAGTGTTGATCTGATTAGAGACTGGCAGTGATGAAGCAGGGCCGAGTCCGGAGCCCTGACTCACTCCAGGGACGGGACAGTGCCACCAGGCTCAATTGGGATCAGGATGCATGGTTCTCCTTCTCGCTATTGGCATCTGCTAGGTGGCGTCCCAGGAAACATTCATCTTAATATTTTCTCTCCTGAGCATTTGTAACATCTTGTCCCTGAATCGTCCAGCAAGACGACTTCCATCCATTGTAAACGCATTAAGCCCCCTCAGGGTTTGACTTCTTTCCTCCGCATCAACAATTTACGTCGAGATAAGGTTTCGGATCAATGTGATGAGAGGTCATGACAGAAACGTGAATTTATTTATGTCACGGCCTTCGTTCGTGCCCGCGTCCGCGCATTCATCAGGGTTAATGCATATTTATGCATACAAGCCGTTGGTTGCAAACAGATAATGGTTAAATTAATCAAAGCAAAAATCTATTGAAAGTGCGTTAAGAGTTATGGCTGGCTTCTGATGACCTTTCTAGTGCTCTTTTTCATACTGAACTGTAATCTACTCAGTTTAAGATGTGACCTTTGAGGACGTTCACTAGGATTACCCTTTATAAATGCATATGAAACAGAAGGTTACTCGCCGGATCGCTGTGTAACAGCAGAATAGAGGAATCTCAGGGCATCAAAAACAAGAAAATCGGAAACAGGCGGTCTGCCTGGTCTAAACAAAAGAATGACCTTCTGAGTGGATCTTTCCCTGTGGCCAATTACAGATCAACAAAAGGTTATTCAAAGTACAGGAATGAGTTACGAGATTCAAGTGATATAGGAATTGTACTGCTGTTTACAATTTACAAAAAGCACTTATCAAACACAAATGTGATTATAAAATCATTATTTCTGAGCAGTGCAGCTTATTACTGAGATCACATGGCTGCCCACTTTATGCAGAATAGAAATGTTTTAAAACTGCTATTTTATTCCACTTTTATTAATCTGTATATGTGAAAGCCCCAAAACAGCTAGATATTTTTCATCGATCTGTCTATATCAGGACAACAGAGATTCAGGCAGATGCTCTAAATGTGATGTAAGGTTACATGATTCTATTTCAGTTTCCCCACATGATTACAGTACAATGCAGTAGGCAACAGTGACATCTGCAGGTGTCGCACTCATATTCCATACAATCATAACTATAGAATAGAATGCACAACACCACACACACACACACATACACGCATATGGGTCATTCCACGAAATCTGTGCCTTTTCCACTTGGAAAAAAAAATAAAAATAAAATAACTTAAATCAATATATGTATATATTTTTTTAAATATCCATGAAATGAAGATACCTTAAAATAACACGAAATTGCATTGTGCCATCTCAGGCTAATGTAATTTATTATTTTATGACTATTTTTCTACCTCATGTTTTGGTATTTTTGTCAACCCTGTTACCGACACTAGATACTACAGTTGATTTAGAACTCATATGCCACTGAATGATATAGGCATTATATCAATAATATACAGAGGGTGACCTTTAACATGTTTGAATTTTACACAATCTTTAAAAACAGGGTCAAACCTAATCAGTGTCATCCCTGTTACTGTTATCTAAAAATTAACAGGTTCGAGGATACCAGACAAATTTGCTAAATGCTAGCTAATAGTCAAGTTCACACATATAAAAGCACATATTGTAAACTTTGGAAGGATTTTACTTATAGATATTGATTATATTAAATATAAGAAATAATTGTTTAAATTTACATTTTAAAAATGGTAACAGGATTGACATTGCGTGATGGCCCCACCTCAGTCAAGCCTCATAAATGATCAAAAATAGAACATTATAGAGGAGTCAGATAAACATGTTTGTGTTTTAAGTGTTGGAATCTTGGTTGAGATGTAACCTCCTAGAATTGATGTCACTTGAATGTACATTATTTTACAACGGTTTTTTGATGAGGGTAACAGGGCTGACATTAAATCAGGTGACAACAATAAAACAATCCTTATTTTATAGAAAAATGCATACTTGCGTCAGAAACATTGCTTAATGTCGGTTTTACATTTTTTTTTACATTAACAGCGTAATTAATATGCTATTTATTAAAGCCAAGTATGAATCTCATCAAGTTAGTGATTTTAGATTCACATTTATTCCAATATAATATCTTAAGGCAGTAACAATTTCAACATTAAATTTTATTCATCATCTTATGTTCAGCTGTTTCTTTTATTGATCAATTTCACCAGTCATCAAAGCTTGGTAAATATTGGTCACAGACATTGAGATTTATTTTACATATTACCAAGCTTATTACTCAAGCTGAAACTCCAACAGATGTTTGCATGTCATTTTAAGTCTAAATTTGGCATTATAAAGTGGTTATATATGAGTGTGTGAATTGTTCACTTACTTTTTTAAATTAGTCTTCCCATTAAGGCCATTATATTGTTCATTCAGACTGATTCACGGACACGCATGACCACAAGAGGCGGGATTTATGGCATGAACCAATCACAATTGAAGGTAATGTGTCATATCCAATCACATCGCGATGGAGGTATTGCCTCCTCTCACGTGACTTTACTTCATTCATTCTCAATTACCCCCTATCGAACTCACCACGCACTTTAGGGAGTCTGTTAAAACCAAGCGGCAACCTCCCGGTCTCCCTCTTGAAGCCAACACGGAAGTGACTAAAACTGCAATTCATCGACTGGCTGCAAAAGGGAGTCAGTCCCATAGACTCCCCATGTTAAAATGCCCAACTTTACAGCAGAAAAAAAATGTTTACAGCCTGCTACAAAAAGTGGTTTTGGTCTATATAGCTATTTTGCCCTTCGTGTCAACTGTGAGGGGGTTGAATTTTTTTTTTTTTTTTTTATAACTCATCCATATAAAATATATTGAGTGACAAGTGGATTGGCACTGCTGTCACTACCATCGCGCTAGGGGGGGCGTGGTTTCAGCAACCAGCTCCACCCACGTCCCGCCGCTTTGCCCATTTTCGGTTATCCAGGAGTGACGTGCAGTGACGTGATTCCAAGATGGCGACGGCCGACTCCCGCCCACTAGGAGCTTCAAAAATGCTCTTCAGAAACCTACGGGTGAAGTCACGGACACTCCGTCCATATTTTTTACAGTCTATGGTTAAAACTCAATGGACTCAGGGGAGGCGAGAGAAACTGAGACTCCCGCTGTAAATTACCTGCTTTTTAATGTTATATTTTGTAGTTTTGGCGTTGTTTTATTTTTGTAGGCTACTACGAATTTTTTTCTCATCCAATATTTTGAGGCCGCACTGCTTCCCTTGCCTCCTCGGGGGAACTCCCCTCATTGTATATACAGTATATAGCATATAACATTGTATAACAAAAATAGTTAACATGCTTTAGTAGAATTCACTTTTGGAGGTCGTTATTTTGGATACATCAGTTATAATTATAATGATGATACCGATGGGATATTGATGAATGCTATTCGAATAAATTCTTTACACTGTGAATTTTTGGGAAACACGTCATTGAGTCCATATTATTGAGCTCATTTTTCTCCATGTTGCTACCTAATTAGCAGCGCAGTCATAAAAACGGTCACATTTCAGTCTATTTCAAAGAAGCTGCTTTTGGATCAAAGAGAGTTACAGAGAGCTAGGACATTTAAAAAGCAGCCATCTGACGAATGCCTTTCCAATTCCAGCCTCATTACAGTCAGTCATTGGTAAAATGGGTTTCTTAAAAACCGTTGCTCTCTTTCTAAGAAATTTGGGAACTCTTGCCCCCTCTCGAGCTCTTAATGTGTGCGGACTCATTTTCAGTTCCAGATTCAAATAATTATCAAGTCAACTAAACAAATTCAGCTTGAACTTGACGCATAAAGCAAGTTTTTCTAAAATGAGCATTCGTTTTCTGGTATAAAAGTATAATGGATGAGAACTGTAGTACTCACACTGTGCACAGTTCATATAGTAGTTCATATTCAGTAGCAATTTGACATTTTTTCACATCACTGATGAGTCTATAGTCTCTGGCTAACATTGACTAATGGGAGACGGTGTAACATCTATAATGCATTAGGCTGTGTTTGAGATTGTAAAGGCCAGATAAGGACATTTCCCCAGCTTGACTCTGTATCTCAGGTGGTAGCTAATTGTTTATTTGTAGGAGGACTAATAAGTGAAAGACTACAGGTTTGAGTTCACCTGCTCTGCATTGTGGCCTAGAATGAGACACTTCATATCAGCTGACTCCAGGGTTGTTTTTCTATGTGTACAGTTGTTTAGAAAAGAGGACATCCATTAGCTGACTATAAACTATTACATTAAGGGTGCTAAACCTTTACACACAGCAGCAGATTAAAGTACAAAATGTCTGTTCCTCACAGTCATAAAGAAATAAATAAAACTGAAATTGTTTCATTGTGCACTACAAGCAGTTACCCCTTCATGACTCGTCGAGTTGATTAATGATGTATGAGATTACTTTGGTGGTCTCACATGGGTTTAAATGAATTAAATGATATATGTATGTATATATATATATATATATATATAGATATTATGTGTAATATAATTATATTAATATTATTATTAATATTATGTGCTGCTTATATATATAGTGTAAAAAAGATTTCTATTTGAAATAAATGCTGTTCTTTTGAATGTTTTATTCATCAAAAAATCCTGGAAAAAAATTATCACAGGTTTAAAAATATATAATAATAATAATAATAAAATAAGCAGCACAACTGTTTCCAAATCAGCATATTAGAATGATTTCTGAAGGATCATGTGACTCTGAAGTAATGATGCTGAAAATTCAGCTTTGCATCACAGGAATAAATTCTAGTTTAAAGTATATTAAAATAGATAACCACTATTTAAAAATAATATTTCACAATACTACTGTTTTTTTCTGTATTTTAATCAAATAAACAGAGCTTTGATCAGCTGAAAAGCCTTCTTTAAAAAACTTTTAAAACAAAGGCGTTTCATTAGTCACGTTGAATTTGTGTCATGAGTTCTGCTATCTGTTATTGTTTACTATCATTGCTACTATGATTTTTTACATTAATTTTTACGTGCCAGTGTACATTTGAAACATTCAGTTTCATCTGTGTTATAATAAATAATTGAAGATGGCGCTGTGAACTGGTAGTTGAAAAAGCATAAAACATCAAAAGATGCTTATTAAGGAACAAAAACAAACTTTCCTGTAAAACACAGAGAGAGAGAAAGCTGGCCTGTGGTCCTGTTAAATCATCTGACTTAATAACAACAGAAAGTGACTGTAGCTCAAGCCATAGCTCTTTAATGCTACTTTGAAGCATGTTTAATTCTTTAGATTTTTTTTTATTTTTTTTTTTTTTTAGAAACATTCTAAAAAAAATTATATCTTCATAAATATTCATTAAGGGGTGAATTGCTATTGATAAATGTTTTAGATTTATAATAATAAAAAAAAGTACATTAATTTACTTTATTTTTTTTTAAAGTCGATGTGCTTCTGCAGAAACGCACAAGTTGCAAGTTCTAGGAAAATAACTTTTTTCCCCTATATTTAATATTGTAATACACTTTTTATCCAACAGATGGAGGCAAATGCACAGAACAGGTAAAACTAAAGCGATGCCATAGATATGTCTCTTCTAAAATGTTAGATTATATAGGCATTAATTCTAATTATGTCACAAAGAAAATGCATGTACTGTCTTATAAATAAAATTACAATTCTAAATGGTAACTTTAAAGCATTATATTTCCCTTCACTTGATTTCCTTCTATTTATGCTGAAGACTAATTTCAGATCAGCCATAATGGTTTCCACAAAAGTTCCAAATATTTTTTTTTTTTTCCCATGAGCACAGCAGGGCAATTAAGCTTTCCTAATTACTTGAATTTACTCACATTCTTATCAAAATTCAGCTGCTCTAAATGCATGTAATTAGGCATTTAGGGAGGTGTCACTGTTAAGCTGTGCTTCTGACAGCAGACTCACTGACTGTGGATGATGAGTTGACCGGAGTCTCAATTGGAAAGAAAAGCGTAACAGTGTCTAATCAATCAGTATGCCCAGCCAGTCAACCATAAGGTCCCGCCCCCTCGCCCTGCGCACTAGCCAATGGATGGCAAAAGACCTTATTAAAGACCTGAGATCCAGCAAATCAGCTGCAAGGTCCCGCTTTCCCCTCCTGGGGCCACGTTGACGTCATCATCTCAGCTGTGTTCAGTGGAGTGATGAACTTCAGCCTGAGGAATCAACAGACAACAGCAGACATACTCATACTTACTCAGTGAAGGATTCTTACTTATATATGCATTAGACATAACCATAACAAAATAAATATATACATATATATATATATATATACATATATTATTATTATTATATTATATTATTATATTATTATATTGTAATGTATTGTTATATTATTAAATTAACAAATGTTATTTACCATTTATTATTATTTTTACAGTTCATTTTTATTACATATATTATTATATATATTATTATATTTTATTATATATAATTCATTACGATGTGTTGATTAATTAATCTAATTAATCGCATATTAATCGAAAAATAAATTTGACTGTGAAAATACCAACAAAAGATTATTTAAAACTATTTTTGTGTTAAATGAGAAAGAAGCAAGTAGACATTACAAATTGTAGCTTTATCAAGAAATATTTTATTTGCATATAAATATAAGACAAATCACATACAGGGGCATTTTTTGCACAAATATCTTGATTTTTAAGGTATAACTGCGTTTATGGAGTATTATATATATATATATATATATATATACACACACACATATATGAAGAGTTCAGATGGAAAAGGAGCATTCACTCAGTATCATTATTTCATTTTTGACCAACATGGCTTTTAGCTGGTTTTGCATCTGAGCTCTTCATATATATATATATATATATATATATATATATATATATATATATATATATATATACAGGGTGGGCCATTTATATGGATACACCTTAATAAAATGGGAATGGTTGGTGATATTAATGTCCTGTTTGTGGCACATTATAAGTGGTCAGAAACTTGTAAATAACTCATGAAAGAATAAAGTTACGTTAAAACCAAGCACACCATTGTTTTTCTTGTGAAATTCCCAATAAGTTTGATGTGTGATGTATCCATATAAATGGCCCACCCTGTATATATATATATATATATATATATATCCATGAGAAATATTCATTAGAGTACAGTGTGACAACTTGCCCCACACTCTCACATATCATGTGCCATGAGTGAATCTAATTAACACAGCACTATATTATATGGATATAAATGAATGAACTGGCCTGTAATTGATTCACTATCAATCCATCTCCGCATCCTAAATGGTCTCATAGCTGTTTTATGCTTATGGCTAAGAGCCCTGTGAGCTCAAGCAAATCAAATGGCTAAATCAAGTTGTAAAAAAACCCCTTGAGTCATCGATCATATACCAGCACAAGATGTATTTTTAGCTATGCTTCAGTTGGATTTGGCATTTAAAGGCAAGGTTGTGCTTCTTTCAAGGGTTCTCGCCATCTCTGTTTCCAGAGTTGAGGTACAAGTGGCTACATCATCAGATGCGTCCCAAAGCACTGAGGAGAATCTGATGTGAAGATTTGGAAAAACAACACAAGAGCACTTCATTACACATAGCCTGACAACAAAGATGGTGCTTCCTGGAGCCGCATTTCAAAGCACTTTAGATATCTTCTCAAAAAAAAAAAGAAGGTATTTGCAAAGCTGTTTCATCAGCAGCTAATTGACTTGTGGATAGATGGGCTGAAATCCAAAACACTGCCTTACTGAAATTATTTAGTAAAATGATTGTCTTATTTACACATTTCTTAAGATCAAAACAATATAGCTTTTTTGATGCTGCATATATTGGAACATATATTTAATATAAGTGTTTTAAAATATATACTTATTATTATTAAAACTGTAATATTTGTTACAAATGTTACAAATATTACAAATGAAAAATATTCATTTGAATGATTAAATATATTAAATGCAATATGTCCATAACTACACGTTTTAGATGTTAAATTTACTTTTGAATCATGATCAAATTTGCATTTTCCTAAACAAGATCTGAATGAGAAATAAAATGACAAGAATCAAGAGACTCTAAAGTCAAGAATACAGAAATGTAACAAATACACACAGATACGTGAATATGGATCAAGGAGATATGGAAATAATATAGCTAAATAATCTTAAAGACATGTGCCAGCATGAAAAATCTCACCACCAACTCATCCAAAAGCACATTCTGTGGTGCATGCTTTGACCTTGCATTTCACAGAAAACCAACAATGTTGCCAAATTTAGCATAACTGTCCTTGTCTGGATTCAGGAGGAGTATTAACACAGTTCAATATGTGTGTCCCAGCAGCCTCACCGACAGCTGTGTGAATTACTGCTAATGTGTGGTAATTAGCACTGATTCTGGGGTCTTGCACAGCGTAACTGCACAGTGCATGCGAGAGAGAAAGAGAGAGAGACCCTTACATTCTCTGCTCTATCTTTTAGAGTACGTTCAGTGCTAAATGAGTCACACTCAAGTGGTTGACTGAGCCTGGTCGGCCTGAATTTCTCTTAGAGTTGATCTATCAATCAATGTGTTTCAGTGGGGTTCAGGAACTTTAGAAAAGGCTTTGTAACTCTAATCTTACTACATTTTTAAACAACTGTTTTCTGTTTGAATATATTTTGCAATGTAATTTATTCTTGTGAGGGCAAAATCTTATTGACCAAAACCTTTAAACAGTAGTATATGTAATTTAAACTGAGCAGAGCCATTTGCAGTAAAGCCTGCCTGTGCTTAGTCTGTGTTTAAAAAATAAAAGGAGACAATATTGGTTATTATTGACTTCTATTATAAACTAAATTAAAGGTGACATATCATGAAACTCTGGCTTTTTCTGTTCACGTGCTACAGTGAGGAAAAAAAAAATGATCCCCTGCTTATTTTGTACATTTGCCCTCTGACAAAGAAATTATCAGTCTATAATTTTAATGGTAGGTTTATTTTAACAGTGAGAGACAGAATAGCAACATAAAAATTCCAGACAAACGCATTTCAAAAAAGTTATAAATTGATTTGCATTTTAATGAGTGAAATAACTATTTGATCCCCTATCAATCAGCAAGCTTTCTGGCTCCCAGGTTTCTTTTATACAGTTACTGAGCTAAGTTTTACACAGCTTGTTACCTGTATAAAAGACACCTGTCCACAGAAGCAATCACAGTCAGATTCCAAACTCTCCACCATGGTCAAGACCAAAGAGCTGTCCAAGGATGTCAGGGACAAGACTGTAGACCTACACATGGCTGGAATGAGCTACAAGACCATTGGTAAGCAGCTTGGTGAGAAGGTGACAACAGTTGGTGCGATTATTCACAAATGGAAGAAACGCAAAATCTCTCTCGATCTGGGGCTCCATGCAAGATCTCACCTCGTGGTCAGTGATCATGAGAATGGTGAGGAATCAACCCAGAACCACACGGGAGGATCTTGTCAATGATCTCAAAGCAGCTGGGACCATAGTGACCAAGAAAACAATTAATTACACACTACACCATGAAGGACTGAAATCCTGCGTCTGCAGGTCCCCCTGCTCAAGAAAGCACATGTACATGCCCATCTGAAGTTTTCCAATAAACATCTGAATGATTCAGAGAAAATTGAGTTTTTTGGCATCAACTTAACTCGCCGTGTTTGGAGGAGGAGGAATGCTGCCTATAACCGCAAAAACACCATCCCCACCATCAGACATGGAGGTGGAAACATGCTTTGGGGGTGTTTTCTTGCTAAGGGGACAGGACAACTGCACCACATCAAAGGGACAATGGACGGGGCCATGTACCATCAAATCTTAGGTGAGAACCTCCTTCCCACATTGAAAATGGGTCGTGGATGAGCGTTCCAGCATGACAATGTCCCAAAACACATGGCCAAGGGAACAAAGGAGTGGCTCAAGAAGAAGCACATTAAGGTCCTGGAGTGGTCTAGCCAGTCTCCAGACCTTAATCCCATAGAAAATCTGTGGAGGGAGCTGAAGGTTCGACTTGCCAAATGTCAGCTTCGAAACCTTAATGTCTTGGAGAGGATCTACAAAGAGAAGTGGGACAAAATCCCTCCTGAGATGTGTCCAAACCTGGTGGCCAACTACACGAAACATCTGACCTCTGTGATTGCCAACAAGGGTTTTGTCATCAAGTACTAAATCATGTTTTGCAAAGGGGTCAAATAATTATTTCACTCATTAAAATGCAAATCAGTTTATAACGTTTTTGAAATGCATTTTTCAGGATTTTTTTGTTGTTGTTGTTATTCTGTCTCTCACTGTTCAAATAAACCTACCGTTAAAATTATAAACTGATCATTTCTTTGTCAGTGGGCAAACATACAAAATCAGCAGGGGATCAAATATTTTTTTCCTCACTGTATAATAGGGTCGCTGGTGCATCTACCAACCCTGAAATTGTGAAAAAGAGCAAGCCAGTAACTTTGTTTTGGTAAGCCTTTTTCTGCAAGCTTGTGAAAAAAACACAAGCCACTCAGATTTCTGTCTGCTCTGGATTTATTGATTTATTTACTGTATATTACACTGCTGCAACACAGACCTAATATAAACATGCGATTTCTTTCCCAGCTGTTTACCTTCACAGACATAACCAGCTGTTTTTGTAACTCCTCTGTTCAACATGAACTTGTGTGTATTTGACAGTTTAAGCAAAATAAGAGATGAAAAAGAATTTAGCTTAGTACTCACACGCCATGTAGCAGCTGCTTTCTGTGTGTATACACTCAGAAAACTGTAGTATATTAGTTTAAACCGAAATATTAGTTTAAACCGAAATTTAAACGAATATAGTTTTAAACGCATGATTTCAACTCGATAGACATGATGCTCAAAACCAAACAGATGATTTTCGGCAGAGTATCTGAGTTATGAGCTGTAAAGGCAGAGCCCTATTCTGGAAAAGGGGGCAGGGAGCAGCGGCTAATTTACATTTAAAGAGACATGCATGAAAACAGCCTATTTCTGCTTCCAATCAAAAAGGCATTTTCGAAATGATACCATAAATGATCTGTGGGGTATTTTGAGCTGAATCTTCACAGACACATTTTGGGGACACCTGAGACTACATATTGTGAAAAAGAGACATAATTGGTCTGCTAAACAGAGCAGTTCTGGCTGCATTATCAGAAAAAAAAAAATACTTCACAGGAACAATATGGGTTATTCGTGACTTTTTATATTAAATAAATTAAATAGAAATTTAAAAAATATGCCTTGTGTGTTCATATGGCTTTTGATATTTGATTATTTTAAACCACTCAGTTGCTGAAATCTGTAATTAAAGGGGGATCAGGAAGGGCAAATTCTCTTCATGGCACACAGTATGTGTTTGAAAGTAAGTATAATAAGACAGAAGAGTGAATGACCTGACAGACGAGACTTTGGTAAGCCATGTTTTACCCTTCAGTGCTTTGAGAAAGAGTCAGCTGAGGCCACATCACAAGCCATATGTTGTTTATACACAAACACACTGCTTGGCCAAAAAAAAAAAAAAAAAATGCTTTCTGGATTTAAGTAAGAAAATACTTAAGATTTTAGGATGAGTCATTATTGCAGTGCTTAATATGTTTCTGGCATGTTGTATGTTTGGGAACAGTTCTTTTAACCCTAACTGATGCAGTGCGTGGCTTATTTCTCAAACAACCATGCTGGAAAACATACCTTTGTCCATATTCCAGATAATGATGTCAAGATTCATCAGCCTCAAATTGTAAAAGACTGGCCACCACAGAGTCTTGACCTTCACACTAATTAAAGTGTTTGGGATGTGTTGGAGTGTACTTTACACTGTCTGTCTTTAGCACATTGCACTTTCGTTGAGGCATTGTTTCAATAATGTCTAAAACATCACAGAGTTTATTTCCATCAGGAGTTGCATTCATTTTTTGCCTGAGATCTTGTATTGACAATGGGAGAGTTGAACCACACTGTAAACCACTACTTCACAATTTGGATCCAAAAAATCTTATCATTTTCATCCTGGAATATGTACATGGGTATGTCCTCCGAAATGGTTGTTTAAGAAATGAAAAGCTACACACTGCATCAGTTAGGGTTGAAAAAGAAAAAACATATAACATACCATAAACATATTAATTACTGCGATAATGATTCTAAACAAGACTTAAGTATTTACTTAATTCAAATGGCAAGTTTTTTTTTGGCCAGGCAGGGTGTCATACTTGTGTATGAATATGTTATATATCTCAGGGTCCCAGGCATATGATTCTTATCAGGACCTTGATTATGAAATATTATCATTATTTTCATTATTGCTTTTCACCTTCTGCTCTTCTCACATTTTAATCTTTGCTCATTTTGTTACATTGGCCTGAAAGGCTTCAGGATCTAAGATAATGATTCATTATTATTCTCAGCGATGTAGATTACATATTTTCATCAGTTTACTTCATACTTTGCTGTCATCTAATGTTATTGCTATGGTGATACCATGGCAACCTGAACAGTGCCAAAAATAAAGCACATCCTTTCCAATTAACTGTAATGAAGTATTAGAAGTCTTTACAGCCCTGAGAAAATCGATAAACCTTTGTTAAATGTTAATTACTTAATAACATTGTTTCTATCACAGCCTTCTCTTTTCAATCTTTTTATAATGCCTCTCTCGGATTGTTCACTAGTGTTACAACAGACATATGGTACAAAAAGTTCTGCCACTTGAACGCATCACACCATCTCAGTTGTAGATCATTAAAGGTTAAATGAAGACAAAATCCACTGCACTGGGGCTGCCATCTGGATGAGAACCCTGTCATGGAACTAGCAGTTCTTTGTGTCCTCTTTTAGAGAGGCCATCCAGACCATAGATGAGTGCCACTATACTAATACAACAACCAAATGCAGGGCCTGGATGCTGGCACTCAGCAAACGAATGCTTGAATGGATCATAGTGTGCATACAAAAATACTTCAGTTTGATAACTATGGATAAAACCTCTTTCTTATCATTTACAGGTGCATCTCAATACATTTGAATGTTGTGGAAAAGTTCATTTATTTGAGTAATTCAACTCAAATTGTGAAACTTGTGTATTAAATAAATTCAGTGCACACAGACTGAAGTAGTTTAAGTCTTTGGTTCTTTTAATTGTGATGTTTTTGGCTCACATTGAACAAAAACCCACCAACTCATCTCAACAAATTAGAATATGGTGACATGCCAATCAGCTAATCAACTCAAAACACCTGCAAAGGTTTAATGAGTCTTCAAAATGGTCTCTCAGTGTGGTTCACTAGGCTACACAATCGTGGGGAAGACTGCTGATCTGACAGTTGTCCAGAAGACAATCATTGACACCCTTCACAAGGAGGGTAAGCCACAAACATTCATTGCCAAAGAAGCTGGCTGTTCACAGAGTGCTGTATCCAAGCATGTTAACAGAAAGTTGAGTGGAAGGAAAAGTGTGGAAGAAAAAGATGCACAACCAACCGAGGGAACTGCAGCCTTAAGAGGCTTGTCAAGCAAAATCGATTCAAGAATTTGGGTGAACTTCACAAGGAATGGACTGAGGCTGGGGTCAAGGCATCAAGAGCCACCACACACAGACGTGTTAACGAATTTGGCTACAGTTGTCGTATTCCTCCCACTCCTTAACCACAGACAACGTCAGAGGTGACTTACCTGCGCTAAGGAAAAGAAAAAATGGACTGTTGCCCAGTGGTACAAAGTCCTCTTTTCAGATGAGAGCAAGTTTTGTATTTCATTTGGAATCCAAGGTCCTAGAGGAAGGGTGGAGAAGCTCACAGCCCAAATTGCTTGAAGTCCAGTGTTAAGTTTCCACAGTCTGTGATGATTTGGGGTGCAATGTCATCTGCTGGTGTTGGTCCACTGTGTTTTTTGAAAACCAAAGTCACTGCACGCATTTACCAAGAAATTTTAGAGCACTTCATGCTTCCTTCTGCTGCCCAGCTTTTTAAAGATGCTGATTTCATTTTCCAGCAGGATTTGGCAAAAGCACCAAATGCCAAAAGCACCAAAAGTTGGTTAAATGACCATGGTGTTGGTGTGCTTGACTGCAGCAAAACTCACCAGACCTGAACCCCATAGACAATCTATAGGGTATTGTCAAGAGGAAAATGAGAAACAAGGGACCAAAAAATGCAGATGAGCTGAAGGCCACTGTCATACCACCTCAGCAGTGCCACATACTGATCATCTCACGTTGTTTTGTACATATTTTGGACCATGGAGGCGCCATTATTTTGATGAAATGGTTGCACTTGTGAGCTACTGACGCTACCTGTCCATAGTTTTACCACAAGACAACTAGGAATGCACAACTAGGAAAATAAAATACTGATGTACTCACCCCCTTGTCATCGAAGATGTTCATGTCTTTTTGTTCTTCAGTTGTAAAGAAATTGTGTTTTTTGAGGAAAGTATTTCAGGATTTTTCTCCATACAATTGACTGATATGGTGCCCCGAGTTTGAACTTACAAAATGCAGTTTACAGTAAATTCGGCCTCAAACGATCCCAAATGTGGTTGTAAATCCCAGCCGAGTAAGACGGGTCTTATCTAGCGAAACGATCTGTTATTTTCATTTAAAAAATACAATTTAAATACTTTTTAATCTCAAACTCTCGTCTTGTGTTGCTCTCCCTAAACCCTGTGTATTCTAGCTCAAGACAGTTAGGGTATGTCGAAAAACTCTGATCGTATTTTCTCCCTCAACTTCAAAAATCATTTCAAAATCATCCTACATCGCTGCAGAAGTTCCAACCCAGTCTTTTCAAAATGAACATGCAAAGAAGATCAAACACCTCTAACAAAAATGGTAAAACTGCGATATAGGATGATTTTGATGTTGAGGGAGAAAATACGGTCTGAATTTTTTGACATACCCTAACTTTCTTGAGCTAGAATACTCAGGGTTCACGGAGAGTAAAACAAGACGAGTGTTTGACATTAAAAACTATATAAATTGTATTATTTTTATGAAAATAAACGATCATTTCGCTAGATAAGACCCTTCTTCCTCAGCTGGGATTGTTGACAACCACATTTGGGATCGTTTGAAGCCAAATTTAAACTGCAATTTGGAAGTTCAAATTCGGGGCACCATATCAGTCCATTATATGGAGAAAAATCCTGAAATGTTTTCCTCAAAAAACATAATTTCCTTACAACTGAAGAAAGAAAGACATGAACATCTTTTATGACAAGGGGGTGAGTACATTATCTGTAAATTGTTGTTCTGGAAGTGGACTTCTCCATTAATACTGTAAAGCTGCTTTGACATCTGTATTGTTAAAAGCTCTATATAAATAAAGATGACTTGACTTCTCTAATCTCAGTACTGTTTCTTTATGGACAGGTTATGGAATCACGGCATCTTTCAGCTAGGAGCGAAATGTGGCGGTCTGAGGTTCGCAGTCCCCCCAGCGAACAGCAGCCCATCACCGGCTTAGATTTCGCTGACAAATCGGCACTATGTGAAAAGTGGTTACAGTGAACAGCTGAATAAACTTAAATTAAAATGTTACTTTTAAAGTTACATTTTTTTATTTATAAAATTGATAAACTATGCTGTATTCACCCAAATAAATTCAATATGTCCTATATTTTTGTCCATGGATGTTCTTGCATAATAATAAATGTTCATCATTTGATCATTGCTGTCGCTTCTGTAATTCTGTGAGTGATTTTTAATTTTCAGCCCATTTTAAGATAGCAATATAATTTTTTTAAACAATAGTTGACTTAAATAAAGTCAGCTGGGTCAAAATAACCCAGCATGTGTTCTGTCCAATATTTACCCAGCGCTGGGTTGCCAGATGACCCAAGTTGGGTTGTTTTTAAGCCAGCATTTTTTAGAGTGCAGTTCCATTACTGAATGAATCAGTGATCGAGTACAAACAAATCAATCGAGTAAATGATTCAATGACTCAATCACAATCATCACTATTTAAGAGGACAGCAATTTTTAGCGGTGTCAAAACTATATACATTATGGAGTGTGCTCATTTAATCCTATAATGCACCTCAATAACAAGTGTACAACTGATGTACAATGATTTGCTGGCAGCCAGAGAATACACGTCCACTGTGAGCAACGTGCCAAATGAATTCCCACCTCGCACCAGAAGATGTCATCCATAGTGTCCAAATTTGCTTACTCATTTTCATATTATAGACTATATCAATGAAATAATAGGGAATAATAAATGAGGGTATGGAGTGTTTTCGGGTACAGCCGGTCTGTCTGGAGCTTATTAACACAGAGTGACAGAAACAGTGAAAAGTCACTTTGCTGTTGGACTTTGTCACCACTATTTGAGCACAGCTTAAAATATTTTTCTAATGCATGTAGATACATAGATAGATAGATAGATAGATAGATAGATAGATAGATGGATAGAGTAGTTATATGACATGCAGTTTATAACTAATCCATAATGTGTGTGTAGGTCTGAGCTGATGATAATGAAGAGAACTCTCCTCTCAGCTGGATTGAGAGTGCTGTTAAGTATCTAAAAATGGAGAGGGCTTAGCGTCAGGTTTGTTATAATCACATGTGAGAGGTGTCGTGTCCTAAGGGCTACACTTGATTGTGCATGTGAGCTCAGACAGAGGCGGTTCACATCATATAAATATGTTTTTTTCTTCCCAGCACTGAAGATGCTAAAACACTGTGGCATCAAACATCATCCTTAAACACAGAAGAATTCCTTTTGCCGCTGGTGAAATTCAATCTAAATGCTTTTATAGGGAGACCAGAGGTCTGTTGACATTGAAATGTCGATATTTCACAGTCATGTGAAGATTTAAAAGGGGGAATTACTGGTATCACACACAGAATTATTAGTCCATCAGTTGAGCTATAAATATGTCTTTTAAAGTACATACCGAATGTCATAAAATATGACATGCAATTATGATTAAAATCCTTCATTCTCAAAGTCATTCTCAAACCTAAAGGATACCATCATAGATTCAGAAGCACGTTTTTTCCCCAATGGAAATTCAATTAAAGGGTTAGTTCATCCAAAAAATTAGAATTCTGTCATTGCTTACTCATCTTCATGTGGTTCCAAACCCGTAAGACCTTCGTTCATCTTCAGAACACAAATTAAGCTATTTTGATAAAATCTGAGAGCTTTCTTTCCTTGCATAGACAGTAACACAACTGATGTGTTCAAGGCCCAGAAAGGTAGTAAAGCTCTCAGAAAGCTCTCGGATTTCATCAAAAATATCTTAATTTGTGTTTCCCAAAGATGAATGAAGGTCTTACGGGTTTGAAACAACATGAGGGTGAGTAATTAATGACAGAATTCTCATTTTTGGGTGAACTTCAACCAGAAAAAAGTACTACAAACAAAGTCTAATACTTGGTCTTAAAAGGCTAGAAACTCTTTAAATTAAGTTGGTACATGCTGGTAAAATTCTGATAAAATACACTAAAAGCCTAGAAACTTTTTTTATATTTCACTTTGAACTTGACTCTTTTATTTACATGTGGTGCAGTGAATTGATTGAAAAATGATTGTAAAGACATTTATATGGTTAAAAATGACTAATTCTGTTTCAGAATAATCAAGCCATCTGTTCATCAAAGAATCATAAAGATACTTACCTGAAGTTTCATCTTCTTGTCGCTCTTCTTTCGAGTGTCATTGGCTTGTACGGCACTTCTCATGAATTCAAATCATTTCAAAGTGCATATTTTTGAAAAAAAAAAAATTTCTGTGTAAATTACAAAAATGTGAATTAACATCATGCGCATGTGTATTATGTGTTCAGTCTACATGACATCGCCATCTACTTGCCTGGCATGCAAAATACGGCAATTTTTGCCATTTTTTGGATGTACCCTGACTAGCAGACTGACAGAGCTCGACCCTTTGCTTTCTTTGTTATCCTGTTTATTTGTCACTAATCATGTATTAATTCCCTATCAAAATGTGTGCGTGCACCAATCCACTTTTAAACCCATGACTCATTAGCTCTGTTGACAAATACTGAGCCTACAGTGTGTCAGACTGTGAAACGTGTTGTTAACCAGAGGTGTGTGCTGGACAGTCCCATTCAGATTCTTAGAACGATAGCCGGTTGTCCATGCACACAACTGACTCTCAGTTCCCTCGCTGATAATAGAACAGAGGTAGGTGTGATGTCAGCCTGTTGCTCAGCCTGTCAGAGTAAATCAGCAGCAGCTGTGATACAGACAGAGGGACACAGGACTGAGTGGCAACTCCAACAGGGGCTCAGCACCTCACAATGACAAAGAGAAATGAGTCAAGGGGAGCCACTTGTGCTTTCCACACAAGGCATTCCCTTAAGAAAAGACCTGGATGCTGGTGATGCCACTAGATAAACCAAGACCTCCATGAATAACCATTTTGACCAAAGGAACTGTGATTCGGTGCAATTCAGTGTAGACTTTGATGAACTCTTTATGTCATCCATATGAAACCAAGGAAGTACTCAATAAAGAGTTGCACTGCACTCTCATCCCAGCCTTAAAGCCAGTCTTGTTTATGCTTTTGACTGACACATTGTTAAATGTTGTATTAGTGCTGGTCTAATTTGCATAGCCTTGCTACATCAACTAAAAAACTAATTGGTCACATTAAAACTCAAGTAATTCACTTTAAATACTTTTTTTAGTTCATAAACACCAGTGTTAGTGAATTAACCAGTTATATGTAATGTTTTACCTAAGATCGATCTAAAAAGTAAAAAGAGGTGCTATTTTGTGTTGATTATGTGTTTGCTGTGATTTAAAATTAAATCGTTAGTCTATTCAAGAGATGAAGTATTTTGAAAGTTTCACGGAAATCAGTGTTGAGTATTAGTTTAAATGTTTGAAAATAATTAACAGTTTAAAACATTTGTTAGAAAAGTAATCAAAAAGTAATCAAATGTAATCAGTTACATTACTTTAATAAAAAAATTAAATAGATACAGTATTTTATTAATTTATTTATTTATATATTTTTCAGTTTCACTTTTAGTCATCACTTGAGCTAACAATAAGGATTTTTTTTTTTTTTTAGGTTTCCTAATATTTATATTTTATATCATCTTTATTTTCTGTCTTGTCTCATTAAAGGCATAAATAGCCCCAAAAATATATCTTTAAAAAAATTTAATTAAATTTAAAATTAATTAATTAAATAATTTAAATATATATATATTTTTTTAAATTCATAAACACTACCGGACAGTGAGAACCGGTTTTGTTATTGTTGTTGTTGTTTTTGTTGTTTTCTTTTTCTATTTAATAATTATTTTAAGGTGTTGAGAGCATGCTGTACAAAAACTGAAGGAAAAATTTTTCACCTATATTGTTTTGCACCAGTGTTGATTTAGTATTATTTATAAACTATCATAGTATTCGTAAATTGTTTTGATTAATTCATATTTTTAATTTTCATTTTAAGTTTCAGTAATTTTGTTTTTATTTATTATTCTTTATGTTTTATATTTCAGTTTCACTTTTAATCATTACTTGAACTTACACTTTCTAATAAACTTTGAGGTTTTTTTTTTTTTTTTTTTTTTTTTTTTTTAGATTTCCTAATATTTATATTTTATTTCAGCTTTATTTTAAATTAGCAGAAATATGTTTTTTGATAGTAATGCGTAATTTACCAATATTATTATAATCATAACAGTCTGAGTGAAAATAGATTTGGAAAAAGTAAAATTAATCTCAGAATTTCGTAATATTTAGTTTGTCTTTTACTTGAACTTAATGACCACAGCAATCAATCAACTGCACAAGTTTGCAAAAAAACAACTTTAAAATGATCCAAATTTACTTGATTTGAGATTGTATACAAAATCCATTCCATTCCATTTCTTCATCTTACTTTTTTTTTTTTTTTAAATCCTAAAATCTACATTTAGATTTAATAGATTTTTATAAATTAAATATTTAATTCTACCTTTCCAATGCATTTATGGGAATATTTCTGAATCTGTGATTCACTTTTTTAATAACTCACAGGACACATTATATGCTCTTTAGTAAACTTGCCCCAAACTATGAGCAGAGGTGAATAAAAACAACATTACACTCCATTATGTCTCTGTGCAAGTGGCCAGTGTATATAGAGAGAGAAATGCATGTTAGCGTAAGCCCCGGGAGCTCTCTGCTTTCTGTTTTATCTCTGCAGTGGAGACTCTCATTGTAAGAGAGGATGCATTTGGGGCACTGAGATACTCGGCTGATTCAATGAGACAGAGAGGCAGGCAGCCCATCGTCTGACCATTCTTCTATCCCTCTCTCTCTCTCTCTCTCTCTCTCTCTGCTTCAGCATTCTAAAAGCCCCCAGCTCTGTGGCATACAGTCTGTGAGCAACACTCAGCCTGCTTACTGAGGGAGAAAATTCACATTAAATGTATTTCCTATTACATATCAGATCCTTTATTTGTGTAAAACTCTACTATAAGTATGTGTGGCTCTTAAAAAATGTCTAAAGACACTAGATCGTCCCAAATCGGGTGAATTTAGGAGGACTGGCACCATTATCATTCCAACATGCCAGAATCACAGCACAGGTTTAACTCACACTGAAAACTCTGCTATACAACAACACTGAAAGCATTTTAAATGCAAACTATAAAAGGAAGACACATCACTATCCCAATGCAGATAAAATGAGCTCTCATTACAAGATAAGCAGATATATATCCATTTAACTAAAAGAATTTCAGTTGCACTCTGCTTACATCATATTTCATTTAAAGAATTACAAAAGAAGCTCCTCGGGATTTGATTAAATACTTGAGTAAATGTTAGAAATATTATTAAATGTTTTGGATATTACATGTAGAGTCATGTAGAAATACACTGTGTGTACTTGGTTAGCTAACACTAAAATCGATTAGACAAATCATATGTTTATTTCAGTTCTTCAGACACAGCCTCTAATATTTGGACTCAATTATTAATGATAATAAATAATAAAATACTTGCAGTACACCAACTCTGGTTTATTCACCGCCTGCAGCAAGTTAAGTTTCTCTCTGGTCTAAAATGTATTTGGTAAATGAATGTACATTATTTGTTGGCTAGTAGTTTAGTTTAGCAAAATATTATTTCTTTTGTTCACAGTTTTTTTGTAATGATTTTTTCCCCAACAGGAATGGTTACATTTGTTCTCTTTGCTTCCTGAGTTAAGAAATTATAAATCAGAGCATACAGAATTTGAAGTCTGAAAAATTATTTTATTTTATTTTTAATATACGTTGAAAACATTTATTGAATGATATCCTGCAAGGCATTTGGCCAGGAAAAAAACAAACAAATAATATATTTTTTAAAGATGATATATAAAGTGTCCTCTTTTACTTGTTTTTTTTTTATTTTATTCTACTCTAACCCATATATACAGTGTCTCTGCTTTTAAAAATAGACACAGCACAAAAGGAACCAGCTCTAAATTTATACCAAATCCAATTACACTGGTCATTTGTAAAACCAAACAGTGTGCTGTTTTCAGGTCCTTAGCCAGATTTGTAATGTAATGGGCCTTGATTTATGTCAAACCAAGTGCAGCTTTATGCAATGCAGAGTTTGTGTCTCAGCAAAGGAAAACATCCAATTATTGCGCCCCAATGAAAGTGTACGTATTGTACACATGGTTGCTGAAGCATCGGTGCTGAGACCTTAGTGCACAGCTGCCACTGGCATATGTGTGTTTGTTATTCACCTCACTTTGCTGTGTGTTTGTACCATGCTTTGTGATTTAACCAGGAAGGACATGTTTTTGAATCAATATTCTTAACCTAACCCTGACCTTAACCGATAAAATCACAGATGAATCATGTTGTGGAAAGCCTCAAACCACATTTCTATGATATCCTATGACTTCCATGTTGGTTAGAGTAGCAAAAAATAACTGGAAAATATTACAGTTCACGTTTAAGCCCATTTAAACTCAACATGATAAAAAAACCTTTTTCCATTAAAGCATAAGTTTACTTCCAGAATGAAAATTTCCTAATAATTTACTCAACCAAGATGTTAAAGGGGTCATCAGATGCCCATTTTCCACAAGTTGATATGATTCTTTAGGGTCTCAATGGTAGTGTAAAACAACACCCTTTTGACCAAAATCAGCTCTGCAAAAATCATCCTGTTCTGGTCGAGGCTGCTTTAAATGTTAATGAGCTCTGCTTGCCCGGCCCCTCTCTTCTCTCTGTGGAGTGATGAGCCTGTTTACTTTAGCCGCATTTAGCCGCTAAACTTGCTAACTAGCACATTATTAGGAAAGGTGATTGCAGAGATTCATTAAAAAAACCCTTATACTCACTTCTGCTGTAGGTGAAACTGGATCACGAATGATTTGCACGAAGATAGACACATTTATGTAGATCAGGAGCCACATTCCCTTCACAAACAAACGTAATCTACTGCATCTTCAGCGGCTCAGATGTCGGGAGTAAATGACGACCACTACGTTCGTTATTACATCTAGCACCACAACACCTCAATCGCTCCATGGACCTTTATCTCACTTCCTATATCCGATAAGCGAAGCAGTGTATCCCCACTTCCGGTCCCATCGCAATGCTATGAAAACTAATGGGAGAATCCTGTCTTTCCTTTCTTTCGCCGGTGTTACTGTAGTGTGTTTGGCTGCTTTCGTTCTAAACGACGACACACACTGCCTCAGTTTTCACGATTTCCTGACACAACACGGATGAGATGCGTGCAATGAATTAAGGTCCTTCCAAAATATTACGCGGGAGCACGTTCGCGTGGAGTATGCATTTCGAAACTGAGGATGTTTACGCCTACATCTCGTATCACCTGCTGAAATGCTTCTATTAATGTGCATTCTGAATAATAAATTAATTTAACCTGCTGCAGTCAATGGGTCTTCTCATTAACAATGTCTTTCTCATTATATTTTATACCGGTTTACATTAAAATACATTTTAAATAAACACCCTTACTAAATTAACCACTGATTTACTAAATGTAGTAACCATGTTATATTTTATTTTTTCCGCTGACTGATTTCCAATTGTATTGCCATAGTTTTACTACACATACCATGGTTCATTTTCGTAAATTAAACGGTATTAAAATAGATCACTGAATGCGCGGGCGTTGCCTTAAAGAAATAACAATGTTGAACATTTTAGCTAATTAATCTAGACAGTATAACAGGTTGACAGCGTGATTTGAGTTTTACTTAAGAATTTTGGCATAAACGTGAATTACATACAGTGAAATGACTGTGAATGAAAAATGAAAGAATAAAGACTAAAATTTAATACAAATGAATAAACATGTTGATTCTGATCTTATTCATCAGGTCTTACACACACTGCAGCACTGACGCAGTGTGGTGAAATCACGATCGTTTACGAGCCATGGGTTTCTCAGATCGGTACGTTGGATTAAAACTACAAGTTCCGTTGCGTTTGGAAAATTCTGTGCACAGTAATCATCAGAATATTTCTTCGCCTGTCTCTGAAAATGTCCGGATTTTGAAATCATCCTGCAGATGCTCATTTTAACAGGCTTTTATTCAACTACTGATTACAGCATATTGAAAAATATACATAACCGGAAGAAACTATACACTGCTTCGACAAGCGCTTCCGGTGTTCAATTCCAGTGTGATAAAGATCCATTCTTGTCTAACTAACATCCCTGCTCCGGCATCAAAGCATGGAGGTTGGACTGTTACAACTGATCTGAGGTAAGACGCTAATGTCAATCTACTATCGTGGGTGTGACGCAACACTGACAGGCATTTGAGAATGGCTCGATTTGAAAAAGGGGATATTATTTTTACAGATTAATTAAAAACCACTGAATGGATTTTTATCATTATAGGGTAGATGTAAAAGTGAACTTAGCATCCGATGACCCCTTTAATATGAAATGATAACAGTTCTGTTCTGTGTGATTTCTGCTGACAGCTCCCTTCCAAGAATAGGCCTACATAATGTTAAACAAGACTACACTTTAAAAACTTAAAATGAATAACATTTCTGCAATTGTTTAACCTTTACTTGTCATGTAATGTTTATTTTGTTTAGTCGGCAACACCAAGGCTCCAAAAGTATCAAAAAAATTTATTTAAAAAGGCTTTCACATAGCGTGTAATGTGCTGACTTTACATTTAAATTGTTGTATGTGTTTTTTTAGTCGAGCACCCTTTTGAGATTGATGTGTGCTTTTGTTTGCTTTTTGTTATGTTTATTTTGTTTGCCATGGGCCACAAAAGGCATTTTCCCCGACATGCTGTGACTGTGACAGAATAACCATAAAATACACCAAAAACGCAACATAATTATAAAATTAAAAAAAAAAAAATGTATTTGTGCGCTGTAATCCAAATCTTCAGATCATATATATGAGTGCAAGGAACATACTTAAATTCAAGCCTTTATCCGACGATCTTCATGCCCATCCCAAGCAGCGAGTCCAGTGATCAAAGCCCGTGCTGATGCGATCTTTACCAATTCAAATTCCGCTTCAAGAAATGACTGCAGGATAATTGAACACTCATTGGCTCTCATCTGCAATCGTCACAGATTGACGTGTTTCTGGTGATGTGTGTTTGAATGATGTGCATGCATTTACGGAGTGGAATAAAAAAAAATCTGAATATTTTCAGCAGTTAACAACATAAATTCTGCTCTGCACCACACACAAACCTACTGTATTCCGCCAGAGGGGGGACTGCGGCTGCAACGCGTCGTCATTTGGATTACTTTTGGTATTGCTTTTGACATTTTTGCAATACATAAATGATTGTAATTGCATTTATCTGTCTGTCATGTTTTTCTTTACATTGTACAGAAATAGTTATGGTTAGGCTTAGAGGTAGGAGTGGGATTAGTGACTGTAAAACATATTTCAGTCAAATATGTTTTATGTCCTTTTATATTCGCTATAAAATAGGTAGGTTTAGGTTTGGAGGTAGGTCAAGGGGTCTTAAAATGTAAATCACTTATTGCTAAAATGATAAAAAGGCACTGATACAAATATCTTAATCATATAAAAGATACAAAAATATTTTACATTTTTTAGCTTAAAATGCGTAGCAATTTGTACGTTTTAAACGTTGCAATACATCTAAATTGTACTTTTTAACATCAGTAAAAACATACAAAAATGTACGTTTTGTACTTGTAAATGTTACGTATTAATACCAACATACAGTTCAAACAATGAGACCAGGCTGGTACTTCAGTTAAAAAAGGTACGGCAGGGCGAAAACTCAATGTCATTTTCTTCTCCAACTTCAAAATTATCCGACATTGTTGTTTTACCTTTTTTTTGTAAAGGGCGTTGGACTTTTGATTTGTAAACATTGGGTCGGTACTTCCGATGTGTGTGTTATTGCATAATGCATGAAGTTGAGCTAGTGCAAGATGAACATTTGTGGTTAAAAAGTATATACATTTGTATTTTTTTTAGAAAATGACTCATTGTTTCGCTAGATATGACCCTTATTCCTAATATCTTGTAGAGACCTTTGAAGCTGCATTGAAACTGCAATTTCAACCCATTGGCCACCACTGAAGTCCACCATATGAAGAAAAATCCTGGAATGTTTCCACAAAAACTTACATTTCTTTTTGACTGAAGAAAGAAAGTCATGAACATTTTGGATAACATGGGGGTGAGTAAATTATTAGGACATTTTTTAATTCTGAAGTGAACTTCTCCTTTAAGATCCCATAATGAACTACCGTTCAGTGTTGTATTTTGTCATAGCAGTGTATATGGGCGTAAGTGTTTATCACCCATCACCTGTTCACACAGACTGAACTCCTTACTCATTACTCACAGACGAGAACTTCACACACAGAATATGAGATACGTACGCCTGTGTAGTTCTCTGCTATGTGGTCTGCAAATTAATGGAGAACAGTCGAGGATGAAAGAGACGCTGCAACTGACCGACACATCAGCACCCTTTCTCAAGGTCAGAGCATGAGTTACTCTTGAAGAGATCAGAACACACACGTTCTTTTTCTACACAACACCTCCTCGTAAGGTCTGACCTAGCGGGTGATTCAGTGCAATGAGTCCTCGCAATAAAATGTGAAATGTAAAAGTGACATGCTGAATATAGACAGGTCAAGACCCTTAAGTCAAGACTGCATTAGGTTATTAAATATATAACATGGACTGTCGATTAGTTTTGACCTGAGTTTGAAAAAAAATCTTTTTATTTAATGCCAGGGGAGAACAAAGTAAGTTGAAGTTTGAGTACAGTGCTCAACTGAAAGTCAAATATGTACCCAAGTGAAAGTAGCAAACTTTCCACGTTTATTTCTACTAAATTTTAAAAAAGAACAGATTGCAAGGTCATGGGCAGAACTCCAAAGGAATTATAAAATATCCAACTTGAATAAACAGTAAGCCAATTTGACATCCAATATATCTGCCAAATATATATATATTTAAAAAATTAAGCTTTTGAAATGGACTGATTACATTAGAAAACAATTGTGTTTTGTTTTTTAATCGGAAACAACCTGTTTAATCTTCTCCTGATCATTTTCTCAATATCCTGACTATATTAGATTCTATTAGACACACCAGATGTTTACTGAAACCAATATCCTGAAACCCGACATATGCAATTATACCACATTAAATTCAGTTGTAACTGAGTAAAAGTACAAGTATTAGGTTTCAGTGTTACTCTGTGGCAAATTCCCTGGTCAACGCTTTATTTTAAGGTCCAATTCTCGCTAATAACAAACCATTAACTATGACTTTTGTCTCAATAAACTCTTAATTTGCTGTTTGTTAATAGTTAGTAAGGTAGTTGTTAAGTTTAGGTATTGCCTAGGATTAAGGACGTATGATATGGTCATGCAGAATATGTACTAATAAATAGCCAATATGCTAGTAATATGCATGCTAATATGTAGCTAGTTAACAGTATGTATTGGTTCCTATACTAAAGTGTTACCAGATCAGGATTGCATGACTGTGAAGTGTAAATATGAAAACTGTGCTATGTAAAGATCCTGCATTAAGTTTATGTGTAAAATATATCTCAATATCTCATACACTATGTTCAGCGTTCCTTTATCTGGACAATGACTCATGCCCTTGTGATGCCCTTCCTTTGAATTAAATTCATTTTATGAGAAGCCTGAATGAAATCTTCAGAAATGAAATCAAGATAGATTCCCCCTGGGTACCGAGTTCTTGAAATGTCATTCGAAACATCCAATGCATTTTTAATTTACATTTTGTCCATGGGAGACTTGTACTGTAAATGGGGCAGAGGGGAGGTGGTAGGCATTTGCACTGGGACTCACCCACCACACATGAGCGCCATTAATGGAGGAGATGAAAGCAGGGAGTCCTGGAGGACCCCTGAACTCCAGCATCTGTATGCCTGGACCAGCCACTCTGTCTGATACATGACCAGAAAACTGATAAACCCAGAACAAACACAGCTTACATTTCAGAAAACAACATGCTCCTGCGTCTCAAATGTGATGTGAATGTTTGTTGTGGTCAGGATGGATACAGACTTAGAGCTGTTAGCAATGTAACATTTAAGAGATGTAAAGAATATCACATCCCTAATATTTGGATAAGGCCAGCCTGAGTGAAATGGATGATAACTACACTAAAACATTTGAAGACATCAAAGAAACTTAAGCACTACTGAAAGAGCATCTATTTAACAAGATCACTGGAAACATCACGATTTTTGATCTCAGAGTTCTTTTGCTGCATGCTAAACAGCTGGAGGAAATACAATAGCCTAACTATTGATTTTGCCCAAATACAACACAACACTAAAATACCTTTCTTTAAATGTGTTTTTTAACATCAAGTTTCCCAGTACGTCCTGAGGTCAGCTCTAATTTTCGCAACCAACATTTTTGTAAATATGTTTTTTGACTTTAATAACCGATCCCAATGTACACAACAATACAACCCATTGAGTAGATGCATTTCCTTAGTCTCGTTTTTACTTGCGTAAAGGTTAAATATGGTGGTTCTCACTCAAATTCAAAGTATCTGTAATTTAAATCTCGCTACAATGCTGAGTTAATTTCCTTGAATGAAAATTTGGTAACCTATATATAAATGCAGCTGCACACAACGGTTCTGAAAAAGCCTGCTAATTTGGTCAACCAAGCAATAGAGGGTTTACACTTATGTCAGTTACCTGGATGCACGGCCATATTGGAGATACTCAGATGTAAACAGCATTGATTGCACGGTTAATGTACTACTGAATATGTTGTTCTGCTAATTTATGCTGTGCAAACCACAGGAAAAAAATGTGTCGAAGGTGCTAAATCATATAGAGAAGGACTTAGTAAGCAGGAAATGCACAATATTTTAACACTTAATATGTTATAATAAGTGGTAAAGATATGTACAAGCAGTATTAAAGGGATAGTTCACCCAAAAATGAAAATTAGATTTCTATCTGCTTACCCCCAGGGCATCCAAGATGTAGGTGACTTTGTTTCTGCAGATCACAAAGAAAGATTTTTATCTCAAACCGTTGCAGTCAGTCATATAATGGCAGTCAGTGGGATCCATGGCCTTAAGAGTCAAAACAACAAACACAGACAAAACCAAATGAAACCCTGCAGCTCGTGATGATACATTGAGGTTTTAAAACACAAAACAATCGGTCTATGCAAGATACTGAACAGTATTTATGATTTATGAACAGCAGCATCAACGTGCTCGCTCGAAAGCGATCTGTCGCACGTATACGTCACTCATTGTTTATCTAGTGCAGAGATTGTGGGAATGACGGCTACTCAAAATGGTAATTACTTGTGCTTATCCTGATTGTTGCAACTGATTCAAAACTAAAAGATCCAGGAGTGTTGACTTTTCACCTTTTGAGTCTGATCGCCGACTTTTGTGAACACGTTCAGGACAGTATGACATTGCAGTGGATCAGAGGTAAAAAATTATATTTTTGATAAAAATGATACTGTTCAGTTTGTTGTAAAGACTGTTTTGTGTCTTAACACCTCAATGTATCGCCACAAGCCACAGGGTTTAATCTGGGTTTGTCTTGGGTTTGTATTTGTGTTTTTTTGACTCTCAACGCCGTGGATCCCATTGACTGCCATTAGATGACTAACGGACTGCAACGGTTTGAGTTAAAAATCTTCGTTTGTGATCTGCTGAAGAAACAAAGTCACCTATATCTTGGATGCTCTGGGGGTAAGCAGATGAACATCAAATTTAAATTTTTGGGTAAGATATTAGTCTAATATTTCACCTACCTGACCGGAAATGATAAGAACAAACATGAAGGTTGTCAAGATTCTTTGTTTGATCAACCACAAACTTTTGTACCCCAGACAGTTTTTTGCAGTCTTCTCCTTGATTTGTTATAACTTTTGGCAGTCTGTAGTACTCCAAATGTTTTTCGTTGTCCAGCTGATTAGTACAGCTCAAAACATGATTATAATTGACTATTTTCAGCAGCATCAACAGCAAGACTTGCAAGCTCCATTTGGTTCAGTGGCATTGTTTACGTTCTGTCCCGCCAATATGGCCGATCGCTGACGCGTCAGGAAAACACTCTATATAAGCTTATACCTGCCTTCCGGTGTGCCTTCAAAACTCGTTTCCACCTTCTTCTTCTTCTTGTTCAATAGCCGTTCACTAATTAAGAGTATTACTGCCACCTACACTCTTAACAATAACAGTGCTTAAAAGGTTCTTCACAACGATGCCATAGAAGAACCATTTTTGGTTCCACAAAGAACCATTCAGTTAAAGGTTCTTTAAAAGAACCAACTCTTTCTTAATTTTTTATAATCTGAAGAACCTTCTTTTTCTATGAATAACCTTTTACAAAACAGAAAGGTTCTTCAGATGTTAAAGGTTCTTTATGGAACCATTTAGATAAAAAAAGGTTATTCTATGGCATCGTTAAGCACCTTTATTTTTAAGAGTGTACTGTATAACTTACTAAAACTTGCTAAAAAAAAAAAAAAAACAATTACGCTAAGCATCGTATTTACTACATGTAAAAAGCAAATTCTCTATTGTTTCTAAAACATCACATTCATCACACACACCATTTTCTTTCTTTCCCATTAATACAAGTGTTGAATTTAATAGTGTCCCAATCTTAATCTAGAAATCATTACTTTATCCTTTCTATGCTTTCCATAAAACTGTTTTCCCCTACTGATTTTTACAATGTTACAATAAAACCTACCTGTGCTGTTATTTTCCCACCTTTGTTGCCATAGTTTTATTATTTTCTTGTTAATCACTAATATTATCTCACTTCTTCCAAGAGGTACCTTAATATCCACCAAGTTTTTCTTTAATGCTTTTCTTGTTGTCTTATTAGCTGTTTCATTCCCTACTATCCTGTTATATGTGCCAACAAATGTACTACTATACACTCTGTTTTCACCCTGTACAACAATCCCTCTGTACTTTATCAGTTTTTGCAGACATTTTACAGGTGAACTGTGTTACAGTAAATTGAGTCATGTTTCTCAGGAATCATCACTCAAAAGTGTTCATGCAGCCTCTGCATATCATGTAATTCAAATAATTATTTTTGTTGATTAGGTATTGTCAAAACAATATTATTACTGTGCATAAATTAAAAAAAAAAAATCAGGTTAATAGAAATATATAAATAATAATATATTTTATTTTAGATATATCATCCTGCCCAGTTTTTTTTTTTTTTTTACAAAAGTAAATTCTAAATCTAAAATGAGAATATGTATCTTTAAACTAAACATTAAGGACATATCACAGCATTTCATACAATCATCATACATAAAAGATACAGAGTGACAGTGAGTCTGAGGATAAATATTTTATTACTGTTTGACATGTTGGGCTCAGGGAAGTTGCTTTCCTTTCCAGTTCAGTCTCTGAGGTCATTGCCAGACCATCAACACAAGCTCCAACATACACATACAAACGTTTCAAAATTCCTTTCACAACTTGGGTTTTGGGCATTAAATCCTTTCGTAAACCAAATATGAAGGATATAGCCTATAGCGTATACCAACTTTTTAAAAGCTTGTTGGAAAAAAAAAAAACACTCTTAGGAAAAACAAAATCTTCCAGTGGAGTTGAGTTACCTCGTTGCTTTCATGACTGGAATATAATCTCAAACGTATATTCTTATCACATTCCAACGCGCATTTGTTTTCAACCCTTTTGGGGGAAAAACACACAGTTGTCACTAGAAATAACCCTGAATTAAAGTCACTGTGCAGGTAATGCAGTAGCTTTTTCTGAATAATTGTAAATTCAATTTATATAGCACTTTCACAATCACAAAGCAGCCTTACAAACAGTGCCTCCCAAACCCCTCAGTGAGCCAGCCAAAAAAAAACCTCTCTAAAAAGTTATATTCACAAGCTTTCCATGATGAAAGCATTAACTAATGAGACAAACAGTGGACATAAAAGGGTTCAGGATTTCAGTAGTACTACATGAGTGAGATGAATTGGATAAATCATTTACATCATTAGGAGACACTATCTTTAATGTATTCAAGCATGAATTTGAAAATCAAATCTCATCACTGGTCAGTGTGAGATCAAACATATGCTCAGTGTGGTGTATAAAATCACTCTGCAGATTGTAAATTCAACCAAACACTGCAGACCTTTGATGCTATGAGGTCTATGATACAACAAAAACACATAAGATTGTAAAATCGCAAATGTATCCAAATGCAAATATTGCCATATTTCTGTGTGAACTGACTGAGATACATTGTTTTTCATACAGTGATGGTCCATGCTCTCTCTCTTTTCATCTCCATCTCTCTTTCTTTCACAGGTACAGGTATTATTCCCGCTCTGGCAAGAAAACAAACGGCCTTCTCTAAGCCACTAGAGACTGCGTTCTCACAGAGGCGACATCAAGGGCAGACTCACAAATAAGCACAAACATACACACACACACACTGGCCACGTTAAAGCACGCAAAGCAATCCTTCATACACAACCTAGCAGCCTCTTCGGGCAAAAGCTTGAGCATCTAATCTTTTGTGAGTCCTGTAATCAATTGCTAGTCACAATTAAATCCGTCAGCTCTGCCCAAGGTGCTCTCTGCCATGATGACACCAAAATCATTATTTCTGCTTATCACATCAGCCCACTTTAAAAACTCTGCGAAGTCAAAATTAGAGTTTTTTTAAGTTCCTCATAAACTGAGCAAAAATATTGATGACTCATCCTGTACTACACAGAGTTTTGACCAATCAGAAGCTTTTTAGAATGAACATGTCCCTCCCACAGTACTGTCTCCACTAGCAAGTAGCAAATCATACTTAATGACTAACATACTGTAACTAAACCCTATTGGCTATTTAAACATGCTTTAAAATACACAGAATAACATCTGATGCAACACTTAAACAGTGTGCTGTTCTGAGAAAAACTCGTGTTGAAACTCGTGAAAAATGTGTTGATGTGATATTTTTTGGCAAGCAGAGAAAATCATAAAAGAACCTGATTTCTGTGAGGATCAACAACGATAATTCTTGTCAGTCAGAAACCTCTTCAAATTCCAACAATAGACTAACAGTTGTAAATAGTACATTAGGATATGTTAAACATTTCATTGGACATCATGTTGCAATTCCACATTCACACCATACCCTGCATATTCAACCACAAAAAATGCTAACAGTAATATGTTTGTATAAAAATAGGTATGCGACCCTACACTATTTTCAAAAAAAGGTTAAAAGGAGGACAACAAGGTATAGACCTTTTTTTTTCCACACACTTTAAAATAGAAGTGTAAAAATAGCACATATCGACGTTGCACTCAAAGTAAAAAGTCGCATCGGAGAGCAGCAACATTATCCACAGCATTCTGGCTAGTGGGCTTTTCAGTGTCATGTGATCTCAGCATAGGTGATGGGATTCTGAAAATCAAACAAAAAATTATAGTTTAACATCTGGGTCAATTACACTCACTTGTTGTCTAAATCTGTAAAATTAATTTGAAAACATTAAAATGCAATTCATATGGAAGCCTGTTCCCGGCACTGAACACAAATTAAAAGGTTATTGTGATTATTTATCTCACAATTCTGACTTTTTTTCTCACAATTGCAAGTTTACATTTGGCAATTCTGACTTTTTAGCTCAGAAAAGTAAGATATAAACAAAACAATTCTGAGAAATGAAGTCAGAATGGCAAGATACAAACCCCCATTTGCAAGAAAAAAGTCGCAGTTCTAACTTTATTTCTCACAATTTTGACTTTCTCTCAGAATTGTTTATATCACGCAATTATGATGTCATAAAACGCAATTCTGAGTTTATATCATGCAATTCAGACTTTTTTCTCGCAAGCGAGTTTATATCTTGCAATTCACTTTATAACACGCAATTGCATGTTCATATCACTTCTGAGAAAAAAGTCAGAATTGCAAGATACAAACCTGCATTTGCATAAAAAAGTAGCAATTCTAACTTTATTTCTCATAATTGTTTATATCAAGTAATTCTGAGAAAAAAGGCAGAATTGTTTTTATCTCGCAATTCTGACTTTATAACTCACAATTTCGAGTTTATATCACGCAGTTTTGACTTTTTCTCTCAGAATTGTTTATATCACGTAATTGTGAGTTTATATCTTGCGATTTTGACTTTATAACTCGCAGTTTTGAATTTATATCACGCTACTCTGACTTTATTTCTCGCAATTGAGTTTATATCAAGCAATTCTGAGAAAAAAGGCAGAATTGTGTTTATATCTTGCAATTCTGACTTTATAACTCACAATTTCAAGTTTATATCATGCAATTCTGACTTTTTTCTCGCAAGTGTGAGTTTATATTTTGCAAATCAGACTTTATAACACGCAATTGCATGTTCATATCACTCCTGAGAAAAAGTCAGAATTGCGTGAAAAAAGTCTGAATTGCGAGAAACCTGCATTTGTAAGAAAAAAGTCGCAATTCTAACTTTATTTCTTGTAATTGTTTATATCAAGTAATTCTGAGAAAAAAGTCAGAATTGTGAGATACAAACCTGCATTTGCAAGAAGAAAAGTCGCAATTCTAACTTTATTTCTTGCAACTGCGTTTAAATCAAACAATTCTGAGAATAAAGGTAGAACTGTGAGTTTATATGTTGCAATTCTGACTGTATAACTCATAGTTTCAAGTTTATATTATGCAGTTGTGATTTATGTCTCAGAATTGCGAGTTATATTTGGGCGTTTATATCACTTCTGAGATAAAAAATTTAGAATTGCGAGAAAAAAAGTCACAATTCTAACTTTATTTCTCACAATTGTCAGTTTATATGAAGCAATTCTGAAAAAAAGGTAGAATTGAGAGTTTATCTTGCAATTCTGACTGTAAAACTTTATATATAAGTTTATATCACGTAATTCTGACTTTATAACTCGCAATTTTGAGTTTATATCATGCAGCTGTGACTTTTTCCTCGCAGTTGTGTTTATATCTCGCAATTCTGACTTTATAACACGCAATTGCATATTATATCACTTCTGAGAAAAAAAGTCAGAATTGTGAGATGCACACCCACATTTGCGATTAAAGGTCACAATTCTAACTTTCTTTTCCCGCAATTGTGTTTATGTAAAGCAATTCTGAGAAAAAAGGCAAAATTATGAGTTTATATCTCACAATTCTGACTGTATTCTGAGAAAAAAATGTCACTATTGCTTGATATAAACTTTAAATTGTGAGTTATAATGTCATAATTGTGAGATATAAACTCACAACTGCAAGATACAAACCTGCATTTCTGAGAAAGAAGTTGCAATTCTAACTTTATTTCTCGGAATTGTGAGTTTATATTGAGCAATTCTGAGAAAAAAGGCAGAACTGTGAGTTTATATCTTGCGATTTTGACTGTATAACTCACAATTGTGAGTTTATATCATGCAATTCTGACTTTATAACTCGCAATTTCGAGTTTGTATCTCGCAATTCTGACTTTTTTTTCTCACAGTTGTAAGTTTATATTTCAGGATTCCGAGAAATAATTCGGAATTGCAAGTTTGTAGCAATTCTGAGAAATAAAAGTCAGAATTGTGAGATAAAAAGTTGCTATATATATATATATATATATATATTATTCAGTGGTGGAAATGTGCTTTTAGTAAATTCATATATACAATGATTTAAATATGAGGTGTAGAATATGGCATGTTTTTGATGTTAAAATTAAAATATTTCTCAGTATAAGGTCATAAATGTCAGGGTGATACATATCATAATGAAGAAAAAAAGTCACACAAAAACTGAAATTACTCCAAAAAAAATGTCTAAAAAATAATAACCTAACAAAACTGCCTCACTCATTTGGAAAATAAAAATACAGAAAACAGGACATGAAAACATGAAATGATTATTAATTCTTGCAGACCCTCAAATAATACATAATTTGACCTTTTTATGACAAGGCAAAGTTAGTTTAGGTTGTAAAATGCCATGTAGTGCAACTATAAACCTAATGATACTTATGAATTAATAATTCAAGATACCTGAAAAACCTTTTGAAAATAATGACTAAAGGAACAGTTCACCCAAAAATTACAATTTGCTGAAACAGACAAATATGTAGGCAAATCATGCATGCATTCAGAGTAAAAAGATATATATATTTTTTAAGTAATTTTAATTTTAACCATTCTAAAAATGGGATAAAAATCAAAACCATATGAAATCTGACTTAAACAAGAATTTACTTGCTCTACTTTTGGTGTTTGAGACTCAAGGAGTGTATTAGTCACTTGAATGTGAGTTGCTTTTCTACCTTCCATTTCATTGCAATGTTAAAGACCTGGCGCACATTTATCTAAGGCTGCAAGGAATAAGTAATAACTACCTTAAAGATTAATGACGTAGCCTTGAAATAACCGAGTGTGGTGTGAGTGCTAGCCATGCATTGCAGGTGCATATGTCTTGGGCTTACACGTAATCTTGATGAACTGCCTCACGGAGCCCCCGGGCTAACCCTTATTTGAATCCAAAATGAATCCTGGGAAGTCATATTGAACTATTAATCAAAGATGGGCGGGAATCCTGTTGCTTGTGATGCATAATGGAGTTCAAAGGTGACAATATCTGCTACCGGACTGTGGGTTCGTGACCTCAAGGGGACCAACTACCTGTTGAATATTGTATGGCAGCCCTGCTGAACAATGCTGTTGAATACTCAAACAATCAGAAGTGTATATCTGATCTGTGGACAGCTAGGTGAAAACAGCAGTCAGTGGATGATATTGAAAAAGGAAGGTGAAGTGGAAAACATAGGGTTTAAAATCATATTCATGTAAACCAGGAAATAAACAAAAACTACAATGGATGTGCACGTCTAATCCAACGTTTTAGTTCAAAAGCAGCATGAAGAAGAGATACGTTCAGCTGGATGTGCCTATTTTTTTCAGAGACTGCAAGATAAACCCACTGACTAACTCTGATCTCTTGTGACACAGATACAAGAAATTCTGCCCTGAGGCAAAGCAACCGAATGAACATACTGAAAAGAAATAATGGGATGTACTAGGAAAGAACATTTAACATTCAGAACATAATATTCGGTGTCCAAAGGCTGTTCAATGTGATGGCTGTCATCAAAAGTATTTTATTATTCTATAAAAGTAGCTGAACCGAGATTGACTTTAGTACTCAAAAAAATAAAAAACGCTTAAAGGAAAGCACTATTTATCAAACAGCTGTTATTCCTTAGGATTTCATATTTAAGCCCCTCAAAATATTTGATACCATTTTAGGTTTTACATTCATAGTCATAGTAAGAGTTAAAATTTCAGTGCTGCAAACTGCAAACTGCCACAGGCAAAGTCATAAGATGACCCACATAAAGATGACATGTTGTTTTGCAAATTTTTAAAGTGTGGATGAATGATCTTGTACGAGACATATGTAAGAAGCTCATCTACATAAGAGTTAAGGCCTTTCACACTAAGGATGGTAAGTATAACTATACAATTCTAAAAATCTAATAATTCTAATACAATCAGAGTTACATAAAAAAAATGTCTTGGCTCTTCTAAGCTTTATAATGGTAGTAGAGATTCAGTGATTCAATAAAGTGCATCAATCCATCATAAAAAGTAAGAATAAAGTTTGTGTAAGAAAAAATATCCATATTTAAAACTTTACAAACTGTAATCTTTAGCTTCTGCTAAATGTCGTACAAAAGTGCAGAAAAGAGAGCAAAACAAAACACCAGTCAGGTGGGGATTCGTAAAAAAAAAAAAAAAAATGTTGAAGGATTTCGATATAAACCATGAAGTACAAAGATGTTTTAGTACCACATTAAAAAAAAAAAAGATTACGAGATTAAAGTTGTAATATTTTAAGAATAAAGTCAAAATATTTCAACAATAGAAGAGTCTAAATATTTTGACAATAAAGTTGAAATTATGAGATAAAGTCAAAATGTTCGAGAATTAAATCAGAAATACTAGAAGAAAGTGTTTCGAGAATAAAGTCAAAATATTTTAAGAATAAAGTCAAAATTATGAGATTTTATTCCCAGCAATTACGAAATTAAAGTTATAATATTTTGAGAGTATATTCTAGCCTATGGTCAATGCAAATGGCCCGGAATGGGAGTACCAGGAGATATTCCAAAGTCTCAGCTTTCGAAACCTGCCAGTTTTATAGCAAAATACAAACAATACGTCTGTTACAATAATGTTGTTTTTCAGTCTCTTTCACTGATGTGACAGATCACTGTATTCGCCTCAGTTTAAGCACCATGTAAATCAGCCTTCTTTCCGATTTTTTATTTTCATTCCTTCTGATGTTTTTCACGTTTACATCGTGCTATAAACTTGAGATAAAGAAGAAAAACATTTAGAATTTGTATTTTGTGATAAACAGAATTTGAAAGCTGAGCTTTGTTAAAAAAGCAACAAAGCACAAAATTATTGTGATTACTGTGTGGCTGGTGCACTACAAATAATGAATAAAATAGCCTATTATTTCCTTTCATTTATACTGTGAATAAAACAGCTTGGGAATGGTCACTTATAGACTATATCTCAGAAAAGAGAACAATATAACTCATGTTATTGAGTTGGGAGTCCACTTCAACCTTTAGAATGTTTATTGTTGTTTTTAAAGTGATTCATGTGAAAGACTGGACGCCACAGACATTTTTACGGAGCAGGTGGTGGAAATTTCAAAGAAAACAGTATAATTTAATAAGTAATCGAAAAGATGCTTGATTCACATGAATACAGCGATCTGTCCTGCCAAATTAAAGAGCATGAAAAACACATTATTGAAAGACACACTGTTTGTATTCCGTTATAAAACTGACAGCTGAGACTTTAAAAGCACAAAGCTTATTGCTATTATTGGGTGGTTAGTGCACTACAAACAGGCCTAATAAATGCAATCAAAGACATGAAATATTATTTCCAAGCATTCTGGCCCTGCGAGTAACACATGGTATGATTTAGACTAAAAATCTCACATATATTCAAATAAATTGCATTGACCTGGCAAATTCTCCTAGTGCGCTAATATTCTAAGTTAATAACTAAGTTATAACTTTAATTGCTACGATTTAATTCTCCTAACTTCCTAATTCTTCCTATTCTGGAAACATTTTGACTTTATGCTCGTAATTTTGACTTTATTCTCAAAATATTTCAAGATATTTCGATTTTTTTATTTTTTAACGTGGCACTAAAATGTTGTCATTCAAGAAGAGACTGGTTTACCTTTACAAAAAAGAAACTTTGCTTCCTTCAGTCCTCTATATACGTATATTTTCTTACAAAAACGCATTGATTTTTTATTCATTTTTTTTCTTTATTTACCTCCCAGAGCCATATGGAGTACTTTTTATGATGAATGGATGCATTTCATTGGACTTCAAAAACTCAACAGCCATTCACTCCCATTAAAAATGCATAGGAGAGCCAGGATATTTTTTTATATAGCTCAGATTGTATTTGTCTGAAAGAAGAAAGTCATATACACCTAGGATGGCTTAAGGGTGAGTAAATCATTAAATTTTCATTTTTGGGTGCTCTATCCCTTTAAAACACCGATTTTTTTATTTATTTATTTATTTTATTTAAAAAAAAAATTTTTTTGAAACAGTGGTAAATTCTCTAGTAAGTGTCTAGTAAAATTCACAAATAAATAATAAGCAACATTTAAATAAACCAGAAATGTAGAAAGAGTGAAACAGTATTTTCTTGTAAAACTTCAATAATCTTTATAACTTTGAAAAATATTTTACAGTATACCATTAATAATTTTAGATAGAAACCTGCCACATTAACAAGGTGCTCTAGTGTACATTCTAGTCTACATGAATGCTTATGTTTGAATACCTGGGATGCTATGTATTTCTCCATAGTGTGCTCCATCCTGGGCTGAGTGATCATGGGACCACTGGACACACTCTCCTCCGGCGGTATCTCACCCAGTAAAGGCTTCCCTTTGAAATTTTTCACCACACACACCACCTAACACAAGAGCGCCCGTAGGGAAGACAAAAGGAAAGAAGGAAAAGATGGAAGTTTTACACCTCCGAAAGGCTTTTTGTAGCAGACATACACATGTATAGCTTTTTACAGGCTGTAAATGATGATTTATGTAAGTCTTGAAAGGGCAAAGATGCTCGCATGACTTGTTGCCCCAAGTAAAAAGGCTCTGTGCTCTTTCGGGAGGGAGGAAACATGCAAGTTCATGTCCTGGAGGAGATTCATCCATTATCGGGCCGAAATGAGTACTTTCAATGAGACACTACAGGCAATGCTATGCCTCTGCAAGACTGCAGCATAGAACAAGGGAGGGTTTCAACAGAGGACATCTCAGGGCGTTCTCCACTCACGGAGCCTTAAGTTGAACTAAACAGATGGAGGAATTCATTTTCTGCACTGTGTGTGCTGCCCTTACCATTTTATAAACCATATGCAGCAAGGCTTAACGATAAGGGTGATGCTGGGCCAGTCTCAGAGGTTCTGTTACTCATTTGAGAGTGCTGTGTTGTCATTGTCTTTTGCTTGCTGATAATGTATGTATTTTTATGCCTAAAAAGTCAAATCATTTTTTGTGATTTTTGTGATGTATTGAACATTGTGGTCAAATAATGCTTATGCAATGTCCAGTTGGCTATAGCTGTAGTTTTATCACAACAGAAAGAATATCTTGCAACACTTTACTATTTGGCTGAATCCTATTTAGCTGAAAAATATTTTTGTACCTGTCTGGTTTTCTGAGAATAAAAGGATTTAACACCTATTCCTGAGGTACTTGGTGCATCTCTTCTCCCCTCCACCTCTTTGAATATATTATGTAATATCTCAAAACAAAAAAAGATAAAAAGACAATAATTAAATGTAATTGTAGACAATATTTTGGGCTTTCACAGTCCGGTCCGGTTTTCTGAGCCCACACAGCTGAATCACACACACAGAAAAGCACCTCTTAAACAGTGCACGACTAAAACTAGACTAAGATTAAAACTAAATGGTATTTTAGTCCAAAAACTATGACTAAAACTAAATCAAAATTTGCTGTCAAATCAACACTGCTGCATATTGCTCAAAGACATTCTGCATTGGCTTAATTTGGAACTATTATTTTCTAAGCGGATGAACTTCTGATGCTAATATTCGAACAGCACTCTTGCGTTTATTATATTGCTTAAAATGATAGCTCACCCCCCCCAAAAAAAAAAAATACTCTGTCATTAATTACTGACCCTTATGTCGTTACAAACCCATAAGACCTTCGTTCATCTTCGGAACTGTCAGGACTATGGACCTGTTTTGTCTTGTTTTGCCACTGTAGTTGTTCCTGTGTTTCCTTATTTGGTCATGTTCCTTTACTTTCTCAATTAAAGTACTGTTTACGTTTACTCCGTATCGCCTGTGTGTTGCCTCGCCTATGAAGTGTGACAGAAGACCCGACCTAAAACAGTTACCAATGCCAAATTTAATTTCTTGTTTTTTCACCCCAAATTTTTTTTTCTTGTTTACGTTGTGTTTCTTGTTTCACCCCGAATACATCCTCCTCCAGCTGGAGCAGGGGGATAAAGCTCTTGAGGACCATACTAGTTCCTGCAGTTCCTGCTGACCAACATCACCAGCTATCCAGACAACATGGTCTGTGTGTTCTACGACGGTACTTTAAACACCGCGTACAGACCGCCATTGTCCAAAGATGGTCCTCGAGAGGACTTCGCCACTTTCGTGGAGTGGACACTCCATGTCAGTTCCACTCTGGACCCAGTGCCCAGCCCACCATCTCCCCACTGCACGCAGCACATGCCTGAGCCCACCGCTGACGGAGAGGCAGAGCCGCAACGGACGAGCCATCACAGCATGGAGTGACAGAGCCGGAGCTGCTAATGATGTCAGTCCAGGTGTGTGAGCTGGCAACAACGCTCGCCACGAGGGAGAAAACCATGGCCAGTGATGTTGCGGTGGGGAGCTCCGTCCACTGCAACATGGCTGAGGGTGAGCTGGTTGAGGATCTGGGACTGTTTGAGGCTGAGGGGGTGTTAGACTGGAACATTTATGCTGACCTACCCCCTGTCCTCCCACCTTCAACAGAACTGACTGAAACTGCCTTGCCAGTGCTCAGCCCAGTGGAGGCTCACAAATGACCACCCTCCATCGGCGTGACGTCTGGTGGATCCCTTGTCTCCGCCTCCAGCCTCAGAGTCCAGGACTCCAGCTGGCCCGTCAACCCAGCGGCTCCACCATGGCTCCTAGCTCCCAGCTCTCTGCCGTGGCCCGGCAGTCCACTGGCTCCACCAGGCTCCCTCATCCCTTGGGTTGTCCTCATCCATCCTACACCTCGGGACTCCACTCCTCCAGCTTCACCTCGTCCCTCCATCCATCCGGCTCCGTCAGGCTCCTCCATCCCTCCAGCTCCTGGATCCACGCCTACGTATCAGTCTCCGGAGCCATCAGCTCATCGGCTCTCCGTCTCTCCGTGCCTCGGAATCCACCACCACCTGCTCCACCGCCATCGGTCGGCCCCCAGGAGTCATCAGTCCTTCCTCCTCCATGGCTCCTCCCTCTGTTGGCTCCACCGTGGGTCGACATCATGGCTGTGGCCTGGGTCCCACCTGGCTCCTCCTGCTCCAAGTTCGTCCTGTCTCCGACTGGTCTCTCCTGTCATCTTCCTGCCTCCTTCCTTTGTCGTCTCTACCCAGGGCTCTGTTTGTCATCCTCCTCCTGAGCCTCCTCGCAAGTTTCCATCAATGCCTCCCTCTGTTGTTGTTTTTGTGCGAGGATACACCTTCTGGGAAGGGGGGCGATATGTCAGGACTATGGACCTGTTTTGTCTTGTTTTGCCCCCGTAGTTGTTCCTGTGTTTCCTTATTTGGTCATGTTCCTTTCCTTGTTTAGTTTCATTATGAATCCCGTTCACCTGTGTTGCCAATTAGCCTGTGTATTTAAGTTCCTGTCCTTGCCTTTTGTCTCTGTCGGGTCTACTTGTTGTTACGTGTGTCTTCTCAAGCCTTTGCTGTGGATTATCCCTTGTGTTTCTCGATTAAAGTACTGTTTACGTTTACTCCGTGTCTCCTGCGTGTTGCCTCGCCTACGAAGTGTGACAGGAACACACATTAAGATATTTTTGATGAAATACAAGCGCTTTCTCACCCTGCATAAACAGCAATGCAACTGACACGTTCGAGGCCCAGAAAGGTAGTAAGGACATTGCTAATGATAGACATCAGTGGTCAACTGTAATTTTATGAAGCTACGAAAATATAAACAAAATAATGACTTTATTCAACAATTTCTTCTTTTTCTCACAGACATGCATTGTGTGTTGATTTCTTTATGCACAAAAATCTAATGGGTTTTGAACAACATGAGGATGAGTAATTAATGACAGAATTTTCATTTTTGGGTTAACTATCCCTTTAAATATGTTTTAATAAAAACTGAAGTACTCTCCCAACAACATTAACAGGAAAAAGTCTACTTATTGTAGACTAGTCCTAAACTAAACTCTATTGCAAAACAAACTTCTAAGGGATCAAGAGACAGCCATTTGCAAGATTACTGCAGTACATTTACTGTTGTTTCCCTTTACTGCCTCCTGATGATTTGATGCTTTATAAGATTTGATCTGACCATGAGTTTAATGGCTATATTCACCTTCCTCCATGCACCCCTCCCCCAACCCATCCTAACAGCAGAAATAGGTCAGTGCATATCTTGTACAGTATGACTACAGCACCACAGAAAATAAAACATCCACGCTTCCACAAACTCACTCACAATGCTGTTATGCCTAATGTGAGGCAAGCAGGCATGAGCTGATGTGTGACCTTTCTCTAAAGCTCACAATAGGTTTCTCATCTTCACTCTGCACTCTTCATACAACCGTGTGCCCAGCACAGCACAAACTGTAGTGTTTTGTTGAAGAGGAAGATACACATGTGCCCTATCCTGTGGCCTGACCCAATTACCTAGCCATATGTCACATCTCTTCTTGAGTGTAAAACATTACTTCATGATAAATATATAAATATGCATTTCTTGTAATTAATGATAAATACATCTGAAACCTTTTCTGTTAGCATGTAGGCATGTGTAGGGTTTGTGATGGGTTAACGTCAAATCAGCATGAGATCAGCAATTTGCTGCTGTGTGGCTTCTTTAAATTTCAGATGGCTTGAAGGCACTTCAGTGCTGCAGATACCTCCAAACTCCCTGTAAAGATGCAATGTACTGTAAAAAATGTGTACATTAAGGCACTTTTCAAGTCTATGAGGCATTTAAATAAAAAATTTTAAGCTTGTGTTTTTGTTAAAGTACTGCTAAATTATTCAGTATTATGATATGCTGTGTATAATTTGTCTAAATCAGGCGTTTTCAAAGTTTTTGATGTTCCCCACGACAACACTTAGAAATGTCTGATAAATAAAGTTACATAAGACCAGACTGAATAGTTGTTGCAGCACATTATTTTAGTTTTTATTTTAGTGTGTCTCATCATTGGTGACTTCGTAGGGATTTCGATTTGTGGATATCATGTTATATAACCTTTACATAACTTCATTTGCATGTTTTATGAATCGCAAAATGAGAAAAGGAGCAATGTTGCATAATATTACATTATTCGGGTCAGTACTTTTTTAAAGAGAAATTAATACTTTTATTCAGGAAGGATGTGTTAAATTGATCAAAAGTGATATTAAAGACTTTCATTGTTACAAAAACATTATATTTCAAATAAAAGCTTTTAACTTTTACTTCATCAAAGAACCCTAAAACACTGTATCACGGTTCCTATAAGAATAAAATTGATAATAATAATAACAAATGTTTCCTAAGCACCAAATCAGCATATTAGAATGATAAAAGCAGCCATAAGAGACTTCTTCCAAAAATACTTAAAAAATTGTACCCTTGATGTATAGTCTGTGTCATTAAAAGCATCCTTACAAATGAATTAAGTAGAAACACTTCATTAAAATCATTCAGTACCTCAGTATGTAAATATTAAATAAAATCAACAGCTGAACTGTACAGTATGTATGCGTATAAACTGCATTTGTATCTTTAGTATCAGTGTGTGTTTTCAGAAGTGACCTCACCATAAAGACAGCAATGGCTCCTCCGATGATGAAGCCAGCAATGACATCAGACCAGTGGTTGCGGTACTCCACCACTCGATTAATCCCAGTTAGAAAGGCCAGACACATGAGCCCCAGAGAGAGCACCGGCTTGGCCAGCCGTGTCCCTTTGGCCTTCACCGAGCATGTGATGTACATCTGAGGAAAAACAGAGCACTCTGTAATACATCTTCATCCTAATCGCTGTGTAAACGCTTTTCATAGTTCATTCATTCCCTGCTTACGTGTGGGCATGTTTGTCTGAAAACACAGGTTTCAATTTAACAGTTTAAACAGTGGCTTTCACTATAACAAACTGCATGCTAACATGCACCAATTATTCTGATCAGTGTATGTAAACATTTGAATGTGTCTGATGCGGTTGCAAGTGCACTGCAAACAAAATACATGTCCATGGTTCAGCTATATTGTTTCATTTATCAAAGACATTGGCATTGACTGGAAAGGTGGCATTTGAAGGCTAGTCTGGTGGTATTTCTAGACAACCTGCTTTGCTTTTGTCCTGAATCAAGCCTTAGGGGAGAGAGAGAAGGTGGGGGTGGTCTGGCATTCATCTCACTGTGAGGATTTGATCAGGTATATTAACATTTTAAAGCAGCATTCAGACAGATATCCTCTTCAATCCTTCAAAGCGTCCTTTTAATTGTTCCTGAGTATGCTCACATTTTCTAGGTCTTGGGATATTTTGAATTAAAATTCTGGCCAATGTGATAAGCTGATAATTCTTTCAATGTTATGGCCAATTAATGATAAATGGCCCAAAAACTATAATTCTATACTATTTTGTCTGAACAAATTTAAAACGAAACACTAAAATCTCAAGTCAATCATTTTTAATGCTGCAAGTTATTTAGGCTTCACAACATTACCATGTGACAGTATGGAAAATGGATATTTAGCTTTGCTAAAGAGTACATTTAACAGTTTTATTAAATTATTAGTGGCGTTTTAAAAATGAACTTTAAGCGAGTGTTAAAAGATTACAGAGATAATTTTACAATAAATTTACAATAAGGTGTAAATAAGCATGTGCAATTAAATATCCATTATCGACTGATAATGATCAAATGATTAAATTCAAAGGCAGCGACTATAGATGCTATTTGCACAAAGTGAAAATAGCATATTTTCTTAGCGATACATGTTATTCACACTGAGTGCAAATAGTAATTAATGCTATTTACACTATGTGCCTAAAAGTTTGTGAGCCCTTCAGAATTTTCTGTATTTCTGCATAAATATGACCAAAAAGTTAATCAGAAGTTTACAGAAAAGAAGTCCTGAAAGAGAACCCAATCAAACAAAAAAGATCAAAATATATAGTCTGTCATTTATTTATTGAAAAAAAAAAATGGCCCAGTGTTAAATATTTGTGAGTTGCAAAAGTATGTGAACCTCTAGGATTAGCACTTAATTTTAAGGTGAAATTACAGTTTATTTGTTCAGATGTGTTATCAATCAATAGGGTGACTATCAGGTGTCAGTGTATGATTATGTTTGTGGAATCATGGCATGAACAAAGTAGACCTCTGAGAACCTAAGAAAAAGAGTTGTTGTTGCTCATCTGGCTAGAAAAGTTTACAAAACCATCTCTAAAGAGTTTGGACTCAAATCCACAGTCAGACAAACTGTTTACAAATAGAGGAAATATAAGACCGCTATTACCCTCCCTAGGAGTGGTCGACCAACAAAGATCACTCCAAAGCAAAACTTAAATAGTCTGCAAGGTTGCAAAGGACCTTTAAGTAATTTAAGAACATAAAGGCCTTTCTCACATTGGTTAATATTAATGTCTATTGGCTTGCCATCACTGATGAAACAATGAATTCTGAATTATACCAGCAAATTCTAAAGGAAAATGTCAAGACATCTGTCTCAGAACTAAATCTTAGAAGAAAGCGCAACTCATTATACCAAAAAAATGGTTAAAAAAGAACAAGGTTAATGATTTGTAATGCCTGAGTCAAAGTCTGGACCTTAATCCAATTAAAATGTTGTGGGAAGACCTGAAGCAAGCAGTTCGTAGGAGGAAACCCACCAATATTACAGGGTTCAAGTGTTTCTGTACTGAAGAATTGGGCTAAAATTCCTACAAGCGGTTGTGCGGGACTGATCAGCTGTTACAAAATATGTTACCTGTGGTTATTGCTTCAAAAAGAGGTCACACCAGATACTGAAAGCAGTACATACTTTTGCAGCTCACAAATATTTAACTGGATCATATTTCTCAGTAAATAAATGACAAAGTATATGTTTGTCTCATTTGTTTGATTGGATTCTCTTTGTCAACTTTTAGGACTTGTGTGAAAATCTGATGATGTTTTGTGTTTTATTTACGCAAAAATGTAGAAAATTCTAAAGGGTTCACAAACTTTCAAGCAGCATTGTAGATTCTATTTAGACTATGTTAAAATAGCCAGATTTTCTTCTCTTTATACTACCTATTGCAAATAGTGGCAATAATCTACACCTCTGTATTGTAGTACATTATAAAACAGCATACAATAATAACTTATTGAGTGTAAATTATAATTTTAATTCAAATTATTAAATGAATGCCACATTATTGGGACAATAAAGCCCCGCCTCCCCCCACCACCTACCCTAACCTAACTTTAACTTTTTGATTATTTCCTTCATTGTTATTGAAAATAAATGCTTTTCCAATGTGATATGAGATTTGAAAGGTGCAATCGAACCCACAACGACACATGGTTTACCATCTACGCCACTGGAGAACATTGATGGGTGGAGTTAGTTTACTGTACCCTCTGATCTGCAGAAAAGCTATGTTCTATATCAGTAGATATTTCATTCCCCATTAGCTCTATTCGGACGGTAGTTGTTTCTCATGGGGACGTAAGCTATTTTCAGGAAGAAGGGTCTTATCTAGCGAAACGATCGGTCATTTTTTTCGAAAAATACAAATTTGTATACTTTTTAAGCACAAAAGTTTGTGTAGCACAGGCTCTGGGATGCGCGTCCACGATGCTACAACTTAGTAATGGGTCGTTCTCGAACAATTCTTTCATTCTGAACGAATCTTCAATGTGACTCGGGAAGAACGAGTACTGTACTGGAATTAGTTCAGCTGTTTCGAGTCTTCGGGTTTTTCGAGTCATTCATTCATCTTATGGGGCTGTCACGTGATGAACAAACGACTCAAACCCCAAAACTTGTCAGATAAGAGGTGAGGTGAGCTATTCATAGACTAAAGACCCAGGTAAACAATTAATTCATCTTTTCTGTTTCTTACAGCATTATAGTTTTGTCTTGTTTGTAGTGTGATCAACGTAACATTTTAATTATATTTTGCTAAAATGAACGAAATTACTCGAAAAAAGATTTGTTAATTTTTCTGAACGAGACTCAAAGGTCTGAGTCTGTAAAATGATTCGAACTTCCCTTCACTACTACGAATCACGTGTAAGTTCGTCGTCTGTGTACTGAGTATGGATCTTCTGAGTATGGTTGCTTCTACAACTTGAGAGGAGGACATTGTTGTACTTTTTTGTTTATAAACAGCGTTTACAAACTTACTTGCACTTCCTTAGTCTTTGCACGTTCGCTTTGTAAACACTGGGTCTGTAGTTCCGCCTACGTTCCGCATGACCTTTCGACATCATTCAATAGTATGTAGCGTCATGAACACGCATCCCAGAGCCTGTGCTACACAAGCTTTTGTGCTTAAAAAGTATAAAACATGTTATTTTCCGGAACAAATGGCCGACCGTTTCGCTAGATAAGACCCTTCTTCCTCAGCTGGGATTTAGAGCCCTTTGAAGCTGCATTTAAACTGCATTTTGGAAGTTCAGAATCGGGGCACCAATGAAGTCCATTATATGGAGAAAAATCCTGAAATGCTTTCCTCAAAAACCATAATTTCTTCACAACTGAAGACAGAAAGACATGAACATCTTGCATGACAAGTGGGTGAGTAAATTATTTGTGAATTGTTGTTCTGGAAGTGGAGTTCTCCTTTAAGTACATGGATCTTGTTTTAAGGATGTGTAGATATTTGTATATGGGAAAACAAAACCAAAGATATTAAAACCTTTTTAAAACCCAAAGAAAAAGAATTTCTTTCTTCATTTCATCTAATTCAGAACTCACATACTGTTATTTTTCCAGTGGAAAACAAAAGTAGATATGAAGACTTGTTTCATAGAACTTGACTGATTTTTTAAAAATTAATTAATTAATTTTGTGAGCTAGATTCAAACTGTGTTCTGATATATTTTAGAGCTTTTTGTACTCTTGTGCTACAAAAGACAAAAATAACAGGAATGGGACTGAAACAAGGGTGAATGAGTAAACAGTGACAGAATTTAGATTTTCAGGTGAAGTGCCATTTCGAGATTCCATCATGGGCAAAATGAGGTAATTAAGTAATAGAGCAGCCCTTAGGCAGGCTAGATCTATTGATTCTCCTCCTTTCCTCTAACTCTGTGACACAATGCCATTTGGATATGACAAATGAAAGTTTTCCCTCTCTATAGGGAAGTTATCCATTTTATTATTGTCGTATGAACCATTAAATTAATCTCCTAGATGGCCAATTTGGACTTCTTACCATCTGCCTTGAGGCTCTTAGCATTAAAACATGCCTACTCAGAATGTAAACTATTTCAGATTTATTTAATGACAGAGTCATGCTGAGTAATTAATTTGATTGGCATGATTAAGGTTTCAAGGTTGCTAGGAGAAATATGTACTTACATGATTCTTTTTTTATTTATTCACTCCCGTGTCTTGCTACAGACATTTCTGGCAATGCATAAAAATGTGATGCTTGCTGTGTACATTAACTTGTGACATTGCCATCTAATGGATCTAACATTGTATTACTTTGATTTCAGGACTTTTAGATGCATTTCTACAAAGCTTTGCATTGCGTTCTGGAGGACCAATGTGCTACAGAGCTTAGCTCCAATATACCTGCCTGGAAGTTAGTTAATAATCCTGAAGACCTTGATTAGCTGATACAGATATGTTTAATTGGGGTTGGAGCTGACCTCTGCAGGACACTGGCCCTCCAGAAGCAGGACTGGACAACCCTGTATTAAATCATACAGATCACCCCAGATGTTAACATGATAGAAAATCAGACAGCGAGGCAACATAAAGACCTCGGGAGAACTGATGGAAAATGAAAATCAATTTTCTGTGTCCAAAATGAGTGCTGTGTAGCTGGGACGGGCCTTGAAGCCTTTGGACTTCAAGAATAAATGGAAAATGTCTTTTTATGCCTATTAAAAGTGGTACCATTTTCGAAAAAAAACAAGTTATGAAACCTAATTCATGTCTGGATCAATATCATAGCATGGATAAAAGGCTTCTCTCCTTTTTTGAAGGGGTGTTGGAACAAAATCCTTTTATGCACTTTCTAAAATCTTAAATCGGACAACAATTTTAAAAGATAAGCATAATCAAAAGTCAGTTTGAATAATCAGTAATGTACAAACCAACTATTTAGAAGGACACAATACCCTCAGGCATTAAAGATACTGTGCTTTTATAAAGTCTACCCAGCATCATATATTATTTATTTTATGCATCATATTTAATTATTGTGTTATTTTTCTCTGAACTCTTATAATTGTAGATTAGGTTTTTGTTTCTGATTTAGTTTTAAAGGGGACATATCATGAAAATCTGACTTTTTCAGTGCCATAATTCTGTCCTCAGTGCATCTACCAACCCAGAAAATGTGAAAAAAGACAACCCAGTATTTTTTTTTTTTTTTTTTTTTTGGTAAGCCTTTCTCTGCAAGCATGTGAAAAAAAAATGAGCCACTCAGATTTCACTTCCCTAGTGATGTAGAAATCTTATTATAATATTACCACCCCTTAAAGGGGTCATATGATGCTTTTTTTTGTTTTGTTTTGTTTTGTTTTCCTTTGTCTTTGGAGTGTTACAAGCTGTTTGTGCATATGTAAGATCTGTAAAGTTGGAAAGCTTAAGTCTCAAACCCAAAGAGATATTTATTATAAAAGTTAAGACTTAGCCACGCCTTCCTAAAATGGCTCGTTCAAATACGCCCCCACACGTCTACGTCACGGTGTGAGTAGATTTGCATAACACCACCCATATGTACATACAAAGACAGAGGGCGTAACTGTTTATACCGGCTATAGTATTGTTGCAACCGCCGCCATGTTGCGGAGACGCTGTGTGTTTCATTGCAAAAGTACTTTGTTTAGCCTTCCAAATGAGGACACATATATTTATAACACTGTTCCGGGAACAGTACAACGCAAATATTCAAGTAAGTGCTGCGCATTTTACGGAGGACTGTTTCCTGAACCTGGGAGAGTAGCCTACATTGCCAGCTGTATACAAAGGGGTTAAGGCTATAAAGAGGGTCAGTTCCAACGTTGCAAGGACAGTCTGGCGCCTGTAAGTACGTTTTCATATTTTAAAAATTTGCTACTGACTATTCAAACACAAATTTTGAGTAGTGCAGAATAGTGCATGTTTTTTTGTTGTTGTTTTTTTTTTGTCGTTTCTACCAACACAAACCCTTACCAAAAAGAAGTATACTTGAAGTTTATTTTAAGTATACTTCAAAGTTCAAGTATATTTTTAAGTATACTTTATGTAGCAAGTATACAAATATCAATGTACTAGTAGTATACTTGTAAGTGTACTTCAATAAGTGTATTTCAATAATCCTTGGGACTAAAGTGGCCCACTTTCTAGTATATAAAAGTATACTTTTAAGTATACTTTAAGTATAACACTAGTAAACTTTGAGTACAAAACTAGCTTACATTTATGTTTTTAGTTTGTACTGCAAGTATACTAAAAGTGAACATAGGTACACTGATAGTTTACTAATTAAATATGTGTAGCATTTTGAAGTATAGTCTAGCTTGTACTTATCTTACTTACTTAACAATGTCAATGTCAGTGTCAATTTAGGATGAATTGCTTGATGTATTCCCCACTTGTAAGTCACTTTGGATAAAAGCGTCTGCTAAATGAATAAATGTAAATGTAAACTAATGCTTTAATACTCACATGCCGTGTGACAGCTGATTTCTGTGTGCATGTTTCGGATGTGCGCCCGTATATAAGAAGTTTAAACTATGGCTCTAAAAAGGGGGCGGGGAGCAGCAGCTCATTTGCATTTAAAGAGACATGCACGAAAACAGCATGTTTCTGCTTCCACTCAAAATAGGCATTTTCAAAATGATATAATAAATGATCTGTGGGGTATTTTGAACTGAAACTTCCTGCAGACACATTCTGGGGACACCTATGACCTATTACAGTAAATATTGTAAAAATGAGCATAATCGGTACCATTTAAATAATCAGTGTCCACCTTCTGTCAGGCCTTATCTACAGTGCAGGCTATTTTTTCCCTCCCGATTTAACTTGTATATAACCAGCTTTCATAAACTGCAGATTTCAAACCATAGTGCATATAGCTTTGGTTTAGCTTAGCTTTTGGCTTTCTAAAAAATAAATTAGAATGAGTCAGAAATCACAGAGTTTAACCCGTCTTTTTTGTGTTTGTGTATATGTGAAGTTTACTCACAGCAACATAAAGAGCCGCATAAACACTGATGGCCGCCTCTTTGGATGGGAAGGATTTGCGAGCATGTAAAATATCATCCTCATTGCCTGTGCAGGCTTCCTGTTGGCTAATGAAACGCACCACCTGTTGGCACCCCAGCGCTGTGTAGTTGGGTTTGCACACCGTCAGAAAGTACGGAGACAGATTTCCTGTTACCACCTGCCCCGCATTTACAAAAATGTCTGTGGCAAAGAGGCCAAATGCGTACACACCTGGAGGAAGACAAAGACACAAATAGGATTCCAGTTTTACATACAGATTTTTACACTACTGTTCAAAAGTTTGTGGTCAGTAAGCTTTTATGTTTTTGAAATAAGTCATTAATGATCATCAAGGCAAAATATATCGAAAATACAATATAAAATAACTGTTTTTGATTCAATATATTTAAAAATGTCACTGATTCTTGTGATGGCAAATTTGAATTTTCAGCAGCCATTACTCCAATCTTCATGATCCTTCAGAAATCATACTAATATGCTGATTTATTATGTATTATCAGTACTGACAACAGTTGTGCTGATTAAAATTTTTGTAGGAACTGTGATGCTTTTTTTTTTCAGGTTGAACAGAAAGTTAACATTAGTTCAAAATATAAATCTTTTGTAACATTATAAATGTCTTTACTGTCACCCATCCTTGCTGAATCACTTTTCCCCAAAAAATCAAAAATTTTACTGACCTCAAACTTTTGAATGGCATAGTGTGCATACCAGTCAAGTGGGATGATTAAAGGAGAAGTCCACTTCCAGAACAACAATTTGCAAATAATGTCCTCACCCCCTTGTCATCCAAGATGTTCATGTCTTTCTGTCTTCAGTCATAAAGTAATTATGGTTTTTGAGGAAAGCATTTCAGGATTTTTCTCAATATAATGGACTTCATTGGTGCCCCAATTTTGAATTTCCAAAATGCAGTTTAAATGCAGCATCAAAGGGCTAATAAAAATTTGTGTACTTTTTAAGCACAAAAGCTCATGTAGCACAGGCTCTGGGATGCGCGTCCACGATGCAACAAATTAGTAATAGGTCGTTCTTGAACAATTCTTTCATTTTGAACGAATCTTTAATGTGACTCGGGAAGAACGAGTCATCTTGGGGAGTGATTCGTTTAGTCGCATATGCGCAACATCCTGTTAGGTTCTGTACTGGAATTAGTTCACCTGTTTTGAGTCTTTGGGTTTTTCGAGTCGTTCGTTCATCTTATGGGGCTGTCAAGTGATGAACGAACGACTCAAACCCAAAAACTTGTCAAATAAAAAGTGAGCTGAGCTAATCATAGACTAAAGACCCAGGTAAACAATGAATTAATCTTTTCTGTTTCTTATAGCATTGTAGTTTTGTCTTGTTTGTAGTGTGATCAACGTTTGTGTAAGCAGTAGATGTGTTAGGGAAGTAACATGTAACATTTTAATTATATTTTGCTAAAATGAACGAAATTACTTGAAAAAAGATTCGTTCATTTTGCTGAACGAGACTCAGAGGTCAGAGTCTGTAAAATGATCCGAACTTCCCATCACTACTACGAATCACATGTAAGTTCATTGTCTGTGCACTGAGTATGGCGAAAAACTCCTTCTTATTTTCTTCTACAACTTGAGAAGAGGACATCGTTGTACCTTTTTGTTTGTAAACAGCATTTACAAACTTACTTGCACTTTCTTAGTCTTTGCGCGTTCGCTTTGTAAACTCTGGGTCTGTAGTTTCACCTACATTCCGCGTGACCTTTCGACGTAATTCAATAGTACGTAGCGTCGTGGACGTGCATCCCAGTATACAAATTTTTATTTTCCGAAAAAAATGACCAATTGTTTCGCTAGATAAGACCTTTCTTCCTCGGTTGGGATCGTTTAGAGCCCTTTGAAGCTGTATTTAAACTACATTTCGGAAGTTCAAAATCAGGGCACCAATGAAGTCCAAATATATGGAGAAAAATCCTAAAATGCTTTCCTCAAAAACCATAATTTCTTCACGACTGAAGACAGAAAGACATGAACATCTAGGATGACAAGGGGGTGAGAAAATGATTTGTGAATTGTTGTTCTGAAAGTGGAGTTCTCCTTTAATTGCACATTATTGTCTTCCTAATTAACATAATCCCTATTAATTAAAAATGGAAACCATTCCTGAAAAGCTCAGTGATGCCAAACTGTAATCACATCATGGAAAATGACAGCCCGTTCAGTGCTGGGTGAGTCTACATCTTTTTTACAAGCAGAATATTAGGCACGAAAGCAGAGGAACGGGACTCAAATCTTAATGTAAGCGTGGGCAGCTTTGTCACATTGAATATCGTCTATGAGCGGAGCTTGGAGAAGCAGCAGACTGAAACTAGTTTACAATGAGCGCTACCGCTGTCAGTTTACTCACACAGCTCCTCCATCGGCCCCCACATTAACAAGCTTATTCATTATGCTCCGGAGGACTCCATTTTTTTTTTCTTTTTTTTTTTTTTTTTTTACCAGTGGCACAGCACTGAATCTCAACTGAGATGTTCTCACAACAAAATTCAAGCGTAATCACATGGTTCGTAAAACTACATGATTGCACACTTAAATGAGAAGTGAGATGAGCAGTGTAACAGACAAGTCAGTGAATTTAATGTGCTGGAATAAAGCAGAAACTACGCAACAATTTTTTAACACTTACTGCATCAGTGCAATTACAGCTTTTCTTTCAAGATGAACTCAATAAGGTTCATTCTCAGGACATTAGGGTTTTTAAAATTTAGTAAAGTATGCCAGATTGTGGTAGTCTGGTCCATCTTCCACAATCTAGCTAACCTACAAAAATACAAACCTATATATATTGCTTCATAATTCAGATATATGAATCACTTATTTAACATATATAATGTAAAATGTTCTTGTCAATCCTTTGATAAATAACTGCTGTCATGTTCAATAGAAGATGCTAAGAAAAATAAATAACTTTAAAATACTGTGTTGACCTTCTGTACACATGTTTTGTGTGACTGTGTTCTTTACAAGAAACAAAAATTCACTGACTAGTTGAGACATTTTCTGGGTGGTCAGTGATTGTGATTCAAGTGTTTTAGAAAAGGAAATGTAAAACCTATTTTGTTGATGTTGTAGGATTGTATGAATATTATGAAGACACTAATTGAAATGTAATGTGGTTATGCTTCTCTTTTAGCTTGAGTTATGGGAGTTGATATCTGTTCTGCTCTGATTTCTAGGCAAGGAACATCCTATACTTTTCCCCTTCAACTCCTCTCTGCAGAAGTATTATAAATAATTTAAGAGAATGCTTTGACATAAACCATGAGAGTATCGTCCTCCCCACACAAGAAACTTGCAAGTACTGTATGTGCGTCTGACAACTCGATTTGCCTTTCTTCTGCTGCAGGCGCAGATGCACAAGGAAAGGAAAAAGTCTAAATCTACATTTGCCCTTATTAGTGCACTTCCGTCTGTGAAGACATACCAAGAAAGCGAAATGTCCTTCGGACCAGAGGGTTGAGGTAACAGCAGTCACCCATCACAATGATCTTCTCTCGGTTGTCTAGATCCTCAGAGACGTACTGCAGCAAGAAGAGCACGGACTCTGTCACTGTAATCTGCAGACAAAACAGCAACAAAAATCAAATAAGAGGCTTCTAATGGTACATTTTCTGTTTGTGGATACTCTCTCTTCTCTCTCTTTTATGCTTTTACCTTGATCTTTACTTAGAACTAACATCTAAATGAAGCTAAAATCTAATTCGCTAGGCTTAAAGACAAAATCAGGCTGTATATCAGCTATTTGTAACACTGGAACATGCATAAAGACCAATTCATGAACACAATGGAAATGATTAGAGGTTGATTTTGTGCCGGCCAGATGCCAGTTCCCAGCAAGGTCTTGAACCTGATTTTGCCAAACTGGCAGGGTGCACCAGGGTCAAAGAAAGCATGGAAAAACCACTCGCAATTAGCGCTAGATGGGTTTGAAAGAATAAAGCTGTAGGCGGCTATGGAGGTTTCATGATAACTTGCTACTGCATAAATAGCTTCCACCCATTTTATAGGCAACCTTGGACCTTTCAAATGGCTTGCATCAATGACACATGCACTGAATCCTGTAGGATCAACTTACCTAAAGAATAACCTAAAGAAGGCTGTGCTGTCAAAACAACCCAGACATACTGAAACATTTGTTGAGAGGGATGGTCCAAAATTGGTCGACAGTCGTTTAAGCAGCTAGAGAAAACTTTGGTGAAGATTTTGCTGGTAAAGTAGGATCTACAAGTTACTAAATTCAGGGTTTGACTTACTTTCTCCATTCTGCTGTGAATGTATTCAAGAAAAGACGTTTCTAAAAGAATTCACTTACATTCTATTGGAAGCCCATTTCCACCACTGAATTAAGAAAAATGTAAAAAAAAAAAAAAAAAAAAAAAAAAAAAAAAACATAATTGCAACTTTTTTATCTTTTTATTGCATCTGACTTTTTTTCTCAGAATTGCGTGATATAAGCTTACAATTGTGAGAAATAAAGTCATAACTGCAATAGTTTTTGTTCTCACAATCGCAAGTATCTCGCAATTCTCACTTTTGTCTCACAATTTTTACTTTTTTTTTAGAATTGTGAGATATAAACTCGCAAGTGCGTGTTATAATGTCAGAATTGTGAGACATAAACTCGCAATTCAGAGAAGTCAGAATTGCAAGATAAAAACTAGCGATTTAGATTTTTTCCTCACAATTACAAGTTTGTATCTCGCAGTTCTTAATTTTTTTCAGAACTGTGTGATACAAACTCGCAATTCTGACTTTTTTCTTAGAATTCTGAGACTAAACTTATGTTATAAACATATAAAGATATAAAGTCACAATTCTGACTTTTTTCTCAGAATTGTGTGATATAAACTCACAATTGCGACAAATAAAGTCAGAATCGCAAGATATAAAGTCACAATTCTGACTTTTTTCTAGCAATTGCGAGTTTATTTCTCATTTGAGAAATTCAGATTTGCGTGATACAAACTCACAATTCTGACTTTTTTCTTTGAATTGTGAGATATAAACTCGTGTTATAAAGTCAGAATTGTGAAATGTAAACACAATTGTGAGAAATAAAGTCAGAAGTGCAAGACGCTAGAATTGTTAGAACTTTTCTTCTCACAACTGCAAGTTTGTATCTTGCAATTCTGACTTTTTTCTCGCAATTGCAAATTTATTTCTCAAAATTCTAACTTTTTTTCTCAGAATTGCGTGATACAAACTCTTTGTATCTTTTCTTTTTTAGAATTGTGAGATATATTAACTCGCAATTCAGAGAAATAAAGTCAGAATTGACTTTTTCTCACAATTGCGAGTTTGTATGTCGTAATTCTGACTCGCAGTTCTGACTTTTTCTCAGAACTGTGATACAAACTTGCAATTCTGACTTTTATCTTAGAATTCTGAGATATAAACTTGCAATTGTGTGTTATAAAGTCAGAATTGTGACTTTTTTTTCTCAGAACTGCGTGATAAACTCACAATTGCGAGAAATAAAGTCAGAATTACAAGATAATTACAAGAAAACTCGCAATTCTGACTTTTTTCGTACAATTCAAAGTTTGTATCTCGCAATTGCGAGTTCATTTCTCATTTGAGAAATTCAGAATTACATGATACAAATTCACAATTCTGACTTTTTCTTAGAATTCTGAGATATAAACTCACAACTGCATGTTATGAAGTCAGAATTGCGAGATATAGTTACAATTCAGACTTTTTTCTCAGAATTACGTGATATAAACTTACAATTTTAAGAAATAAAGTCAAAATTGCCATATAAAAACTCACTTTTCCCTTTTTTCTCACAATTGCGAGTTTGTTTCTCGCAATTCTGACTTCTTTCTCGCAACTGCGAGTTTATTTCTCACAATACTAAGTTTTTTTTCTCAGAACTGTGAAATATACACTCCCAACTGCGAGTTATAAAGTCCTATTTTGAGGAAAAAAAGACTATATGTTCTCCGAACTGCGAATTTATATCTCACAAGTCTGACTTAATAACTCACAGTTGCATGTTATAAAGTCAGAATTGTGAGATATAAGACTTTAGTGAAGACTTTAGCTGCAGAAGAGCACAGCATCCTTATTCAAATACTTTACCAATGTGGAAAAACAGGAAGTGACAGGTGAACTTGTGAACTTTTGCGCAAGCTCAACAGTGCAGCAAACTCCAGGTTTACAACATCAGTGATATCTCAATATTAGCACGGCTGAGCAAGCTTTTGAAGTGGGCACTATACGCCAAGAGTCTGAGGATACATCACCTTGACATCACCTGTTAGTACTGCAGCCTGAATCTCTACTCTTTATTGATTACAAAAGACGTATGTACAATAAGCTCAAAGAGACAAGCTGCATCGATTACATCTAAAAACTTTGAATTTGTACGCTAGAGGCTCCATATAATTCATCTAAGACTTATATTACAGAATAGAATATTTGTTATTTTTGTTTACTTGACTTTCATTGCCTTTAGATCATCACAGGAAATAATACATTAACTGGCAAATTCTGAGAATGTACACTTTTTAATAACTAACTAGAAAGGTCTGATCAGTCAATGAACAGAAGATGACAAATCCTTTCACGATTTGTACAAAGAGAATTCTTATGCATTTCGGCACTGTGAATGTGGATTGGCATGACTCACTGTTCACTTTTAATAGACATCATGCCATCCTGGCCCATAAATGTCAAACAGCCAAACCTGATGAGTCGGTTTCTCTAACGGGGTTGGGCATATGGGCCAAAACTTCTTTAATTTATTTTTTATTTGTTTTCATATTCATATTTAATATGAAGAACGTGAGATGCAGCCCAAAGGAAGAATTCTATTCATCTGCTTTCTGCCTCCAACTCCACATGGCCTAGAGTGAAGTCAGTCTCCTCCTTTATCAAGCATTCCACAACCATAAGGGTCTTATCTAGCGTAACAATTGGTTATTTTAATAAAAATAATACAATTTATATTCTTTTTAATGCCAAACGCTCGTCTTGTCTTACTCTGCCTGGATTGTTTTTGTTCCTGTTCATGACAGTTAGGGTATGTCGAAAAAATTCCCATCTCATGTTCTCCCGCAACTTCAAAATCCCCCTATATCGCTGTTTTACCTTTTTTGTTAAGGGTGTTTGATCTTCTTTGCATGTTCACTTTGCAAAGACTGTGTCGGTACTTCTGCAGCGATGTAGGATGACTCTGAAATGATTTTTTAAGTTGACGGTCTGAGTTTTTCGACAGACCCTAACTGTCTTGAGTCAGAATATACAGAGTACAAGGAATTCAAGGCAAGATGAGCGTTTGAGAATAAAAAGTATTTAAATTGTATTTTTTTTAATGTAAATAACCGATCGTTTCGCTAGATAAGACCCTTCTTCCTCGGCTGGGTTCGTTTACAACCGCATTTGGGGTCGTTTGAAGCCGCATTTAAACTGCATTTTGGAAGTTCAAAATTGGGGCACCATAGCAGTCGATTATATGAAGAAAAATGCAGAAATGTTTTCCTCAAAAAATAAAATTTCTTTACGACTGAAGAAAGAAAGACATGAACATCTTGGATGACAAGGGGTGAGTACATTATATGTGAATCTTTGTTTTGGAAGTGGACTTTTCCTTTAACACAAATAAAGTGGATATATTGTGAATATAGATTTTATTTACCATGTACAGTTTTATTAAATTGTTTTAAAAAATGCATTTTGTTATATCTAAGAAAAAAGTTGTGTCCCCCAAATTCATGTCTGTGGTGTTACAACAATGGATGTCACTCCTTTAAGAAAGGGGGGGGATCTATTTGGACTATTTCCTGTGTGTAAAGGTCATTGCAAGTGCTGGTTGATCCACTGAGTGCATGGTGAGTACATTCTTTCTTATTTATTTTCTTAAAGATAGCTAAATATCTGACAATTTTATGTGTCGCACTTTATTTGTATCTGTGGTGTTATGATTATAACTTGCAGATCTGACATATTTTAATCAAAATTTTGATAAATACATATTAATATTTCCAAAATGTCCTCCTAATGTTGAAATCACCATGATGGCAGCCTCCTTTTTAGAAACGTCTGGATTTAGGCTAATTTGTCTGTAGTGTTACTTTCTTTCTTGATAACACCATAGATATAAGTGTTTTTTTAAACAAAAAAAAAATGAAGCTTACATTTTAATGGATATAGCATATTAAACTAATTTTAAATGCATAATAATACATTTTATTAAAAAAACAAAAACACAAACAAGCATTTTTACAAATTCTGCCTCTCATTTGCCACCCCAACTGAAGAATGAACCAATACATGAAAATACTTCATATTTTTAAGGATCTTTGTATTTAAAGGTCTGTGGCATCAAAAGTGTTTAGACACCCCTAAAGTTTGATTTATTCAACTCACACAGTTAGCAATTAGTATGAAAGCAATTCATCCCAATTTACAATCCATCCTAACATATAATTTATGTTTTTGCATGCTTTAGGTCACAATTATAGAATAATACATTTCTCATAGTTGCTTGTTTCTGAATGCATCGCGGAGGCAGTGGGAGAGGAAGGATCATACTCAGGTTCAGACCAAGTATTAAAAAAGCCTCAAGGGCAGTTCAAGCTTTAGAAAGTGTTCAAATGATATTTCTTGTTATTTATGATTGGTCACATTGAAATTGGACAGAGTAGTGTGAGTCGAATCCTATTATAACAGTTAAAACTCTCTGTCTGGCAGGTTTCACATCTGTCTGGAACAATTGCCAAAGGTCAGTCAGTGCAACTACAGTGATGAATCCATTTGGTTTGCTTAAGAATCCTCTCTACAGTGACAGGTAAAGTAGGGTGAAAAGTGGTGTGTCATTTAAAAGTGGGTAGGTACATAGGTAAAAGCACACTGAAAAATGATCGTGGCTTTGGCAGGTCAGCATATATAAATGCTATGAAAGCACATATAACCACTACACCATACAAGAGACAGCACAGGGGTTTTGGTTTCAGAATTTTGATGAAAGCTGAATGCTTGATGTCTGCGATACCAGAAATGCCATGGCAGAGAGTTGACTTAGAGGGCCGTTCACGCAGAATGTGTTTTTCCATTCTACTGCACATATTCATAGTTTTGTAAACATGCACTAGACTTCTCTGGCCGTCGTGCTTACGAATTCTGTCTTTCTGTCTTTTACAGTGTTTTGCACATAACACAGTGGTGTAAAAATGAAGTGCTCAAGTTAAAAGACATTCAACATAAAAAAAAAAAAAAACATCTCCAGACCTTGTGTTTTTTCCCCTCCTTTCCACTGTCCACGTCTCACGCTTTTCAAAGCAAAAATGTGTTCTGTGTAAATGGCCACTTCTCAAAATTAAAAATTATGTATTTCCAACTTCCAACTTTTCTTCCATCAAACACAAAAATATACATTTTGAAGAATCTACTGGTAATTTGTTTCATCCAATTATGATAATTATAAGTTTTCAAGCATCAAAAGGATACAAACATAACATAAAAGCATAATGAAAAAGGGCCCATAATGTTTTATGAAGCCATATTATAGCTTTACAATACGTGATGAACAAAATGAAATCTATGAAATCTTATTTCCATCACATAAGACTTAAAAAAAATCATGTTTTGATAAATCAAAAGTATAAATCTAAATTATGAGAAAGTAATAATTATGACAAAAACTCAAAATTCTGAAACATAAAGTATAAGCACAAAAGCTTACATTTGTTTTTATCTATTGTATAAATATAATTATAAATATTGTATAAATTTGTAAAAATGTATTATATAAATGTATTGTATAAATTTATTGTACAAAATTATTGTATAAATTTGTAACAGGACAAAAGGCTACTTTTATTATTATTTTTTAATGATAATTTTATATTTTAAACTTCAAAGCTTCAGTCAGCGTTAATTATAACTGAATGGGAATGAATGACACCTTCTTCTAAATTTCTTCATTTGTAATCAAAATCTTATATAACAATATGAGTAATTTTATTTCAGGGTTACAATATTGTCACACCACTGGGACTTTTAGTTTGTTTTCTTCCCTCATGTGTTCCTTGACCTTGGCCATTTCTCAATATGCGTTCTTGTGCAATCTTGCGTCCTTGTGTTCTCGCTTTATGTCATCATTAACTGTCAAAGTTCAATTCCAATACTCACGAATGCAAGTAAAGAGGACACATGAAAGTGCCCGGATGTGTTCTTAAAATCGAAGATGCATCAAATGCAGACTTGAGATAATCGAACCGTTACAAATCTCAGAAGACGCTGCAGGTGTACGGCGTACGGAAGCCTGCAAGATTTAAACTTCTCGTTCTCGCTTAAGAGATTCCTGCTGCAAGCTCTCAAACACGTGACTTCTCATGAAAGTAAACATTTTTTTTTTTTTGCATAATTTTAATTTAGGCTGCGTTTACACTGCAAGTCGTAATGCACAGATCCGATCTTTTCACCATATCCGATTTTTTGGTCTGTTTACATACACTTTAGACACGCCTCATATCCGTTATCCGTGTTTACACTAATCTCCAGCATAAAATCATTCCACTGGCTTTCACGACCATGAGCGCAACAACTGACCCTCGAATTCTGGACTTTTGCTTATTCATATTTTCCAAAGTCGGCAAAAGTATACCCGACAGCAAACGATTAAACAAGAAAAGCGAAAATGGCTTTTTAATGCTGCCATCATAAGGATAGCGTTAATGCAGGCTGGTTGCACAAGTTTTGATGATGACAGCTAATTCACGATTTACCAGACTCACTTAATGTATTCCATCCCGTGATTTAATAGGGTTACAAGCTCTTTTCATGTTATAATAATGCTATAGCATACTGTGTCATGTTTATCAAAATCGTCTACCCTCCTTGTTGAATGTGTTCGTTTTAAAGTAAAATATAATAACGGAAAGAATAGGATATGCATGTTTAGACGTAGATCGGATGACCAGATATGTTTTTTTTTTTTCAGATATCGGATATGTATCTGATTTAAGACCACATTTGGAAACGGCTTAGATGCGATGCAAAAAAAAATCGGATCTCGTGCGGATTTTTGTGTGCATCAAATTCTGATCTGTGTCAGATGTGGGCAAAAAATCTGGATTTTTTTCTGCCAGTGTAAACACAGCCTTAGTGAGAAAGCCTGTCTTACTTTTTATTGGCATATTAAAAAGAATATGTCACATACATAGCCTAATAATTTTCATAAAAAGCTATAAAATAATATGAAAATATATATTAGTCTGTAATAAAATTTAAAAAAAAATGTTTTTAAAGCATTATCGCATTTGTTTGTGATGTGCATTGCGTGCTACTGTCTGGTTCTTTATAATCTGCTGGGACTGTCAGTTGAGCAGCAAGAACACAGCACATCTCAATTCTTACAAAGATGCGTTCTGTGTTCTTGCATCCTTCTGAGTTCATTCTTTCAAGGAAGCCTGGCAAGACCGGTCTCCACAAGAACACAAGTCCGTTCTTTGCGTTTTTGGAATTGAGAAACAGCCCTAGTTTTCCTTCTTGTCTGATTGTGTCCTTCAGTTCACCTGTGTTCCATTTATTATCCTCATGTGCCTCTCCCTATTTAAGTTCTATTTTATTCAGTTTGTCATTGTCCGGTGTTAAAGTCAGTTTGTAGATGTGTTTATTTATGGATTTAGCCCTGTCATTTGGATTATTACGTGACAGATATATATTACAATATACTTCTCACAATTCGTAGGTGAGGCAGCATGCAGGAGACGTGGAGAAATCATAAACAGGCTTTTATCCACAAACACAGAGGATAATCCACAACTGAGGCTTGAGCAATCACACAAAGACAACAAGTAGCGAATTAGTAGACCCGACAAAGGAAGACAGAACAAACAGGAACTTAAATACAAGGTTACAAGGATGACTTAAATACAAATACAAGGATGGTTACAAACTCATGTGCAAGGAATAATCAATCAAATGGAACAAGGACAGGAAAACGACCAAATAAAGAAAACCACGAAGAACTATGGGGGGCAAAACGGGTCTAAAAGTCTGGCAATAGATATTTTTGCTTTAAACAAGGTCTTCAACACTTTTAAAAGCATAGAAATTCATGTCACCAGTGTCAATATCACTAGTGTCAATATTTCGGACACTTCGGCTCATTGAACCGGTTAATAAAGCAGATTCATCGGTTCCTAAAGTCATCAAGCAATGATGTCACTACGCATTTATTTTCTAACAACTCAGTGCCATGTTGCATCAACAAAACATTCAAATAAAATCATTTGTGGCAACACATAGTGAAACATTCAAATAAAAAGTTATTTTTGTGAATGCATATAGCTGATTATTGCCTTTCATTCACTTAAATTAATAATTAGTCACAGTTTCATTCATGGATCCTTTATGCCAGATACTGACCAATACTGACTTGCCAACTTGGATTCCTAAACCCAGATAGCACACGTACGTCTGCAAGATGTCTGTTAAAGATCTCTTGATCTGGAAAGCATCTGCTGTGTACAAACGTCTGGCAGACGTCTGTAAGATGTCAGTTTTACATATATTCTAAATCATAAACATCTTAAATACATCAGACGTCTATTTAACATCTGATAGGAAACGTCCAATAGACGTATTGGAGATGAGCAAACTACATCTTGCAGATGTCTTGCAAATGTAAATGCAGACGTAAAATAGACGTCTCAGAGATGAACGTGTGCTATCAGGGAAATTTACACATCTACAGTGCACATTACAGACACTGATGCACGAATGCGGATTTGTTCTATATATCTTAAATATAAAGAAAGAACATAAATGAGTCTTATAAACTCATTGATTTTGCTTAAGCAACTTAAAATATGATCAGCATACACAATAAACTATTCTAAAACTCAGGTTTTTCCATGTTTTAATAAAAATTAACCCCTTTATTAAAACAAGCTTATCTCCTACATTTCGTTTGTTATAAAGACACTTTGTGCCTCTCTGACAGCACTCAGAAACAGTCTCTCAGAGAGCATGGTATGGCGAAATTAGTTCTCTTTCGCTGCTGATTGCATTTCAACAGCTTAAATCGCTTGTTTTTAAACTGCAATGCTTAAAAACACATGCAAATGATACATTTTTGTAACCATGTAGTACAGCAACTCATAGAGACAATCATCTAAAACTTATACTGGTTTACAAATTTCGTATCTACCGTTATACTGCCCACCACTAAGGGTGAGTAATACACTTGTATAAAAGTCTCAGATTTTGTAAGCTTATCAGCTTTGTCAGAAATGCCCAAGTTCAGCATGCCAGCAATATTTGGGACTACAATATATAAGCCTTGCACTTCAAGAACCCGTTGGGCTGATAGCTGACCTTTACTGTCCACCGCAGAGCACACAAGGCCAGATCGAAGTTTTCACTCCACACTTGACTCAAAAGTGATGCTTTCAGCAAATGGTTGATAATAATAGTCATTTGGGGGGGTGAATTTGTGTGGCCTTACTATAAGGCCAGAAAGAGTGTTTTCAGATCGATTGAACAAACCCATTGGAATTCTTATGAGAGATGAGAGCAGGGAGGCTCTGTGGTGATCCTGGTGCTCTTTAATTGATCCTTGGAGCTGCCAATATCTTGCTCATCATAAATTCTCTTTTAATATACTGTAGGCACAGAAGGCTAGAGTCTAGAGAGCCAAAAAGCGACTTTTCAAAGACAGATCCCGACATTCACTGTGGCCAACATAGCATACACTAACCAGTGGTGCCCTTCAGATGCAAGCTTTTCAAATCTTTCATATCTCATTTCTTCATTTCTTCTACAGCAGTTAGATATTATTAATTAAACATTTTGCAGAAGTTTCATGTTCATACAAGGTAATCTTCCGTCATCCCTAGAGCTTCAGAAGAGATCTCAACAATGTAACAAACTCTCCTTAAAATAAAGTTAAAGATTTCATCATGAACGTTTCTTTAAAAACCAGCACCTCTTGAACTATGCTATTATTTTTATACTCTTACTGAGTGTCAACGTGTCATTTGTTTTCTATTTTGGTATCTGAGGTACACATCATTCAAAAGTCTGGTGTCTTTATTTTTATTTAGTTATTTTATCTAGTTTTTTTTTTTTTCTTATGTTCACAAAGGCTGCACTCTTTGACCACGAAAACAGTAATTTTGTGAAATATTATTACAAGGTAAAATAACTCAACTTTAATATATTTTAAAATGCCATTAATTTATGTGATGGCAAAGCTGAATTTTCAAGCATTACTTCAGTCTTCAGTCACTTGATCCTTTTGAAATCATTCTATAATTGTCGATTTGCTGATCAAGTTCTGAGATATGGTTGTGCTGCTTATAATTTTTTAGTTGAAAACGTGATTAATTTTTATTTTCAGGATTCATGATGTTTGCAAAGTTCAAAAGAACAGCATCTATTTAAAATAAACAATTTTGTATCATTATAAATGTGTTTACTGGCACCTTTGAACAAATGTATGCACCTTAAATAAAAGTATTAATTTGTTTTAAAAAATTACTGACTGTCAATTTTATATACTCACAAACTATGAAAAGTCCGTAAATAAACTGCAGTTAGAAAACATACTGGATAATTAATTTGCAACATAATATGCATAATCAAATAACAGATTTTAAGCATTTTAAGCAAACTGAACGTTATATAAATATGTACATTTAAATTGTTCTGTGTATAATTATTTCTTCAAATTACTGTTATCCTAACTTTACAGGCAGGCTATGAGACTCTATCCAACAGGGCGATCTCTACAAGCTGATTAACATTACACTTGTCCATAAATAAAGATTTTCGTCCATCATGCACTGCTTACTCTAAACAACTTTAACCTTACATACACTCACCACGAGTGCAGGGACCCCTGCGACCACCGCGTACAGGATGGCTGGTGGGATCGCACTGGACTCCTCTGGTCCGAGATACGGCTTCGTATAGGCATTATCATGACAGAAAAATCCCTGGATGTGCACGTTGAAAGTATCGGTGTACTCAAAGTAGTATGCCAGCATGACAGTCCCTGCCATGATCACCAACTGAAAGTAAAGCATTGTGGATAAGGGTTAAACAGAAAAGAAAAATCCCGGGAAAGAAGTGAAGGGTCTTCGGTCGGCTCCTACGATAGCATTGGCATGGTTTTCTCTTATTCCACTGTGACTCCTCGTAAAATCTGCCAGAAATAGTAGCGCATTGTGTCAGTGACAGGCAGAGCGCTGTAAAGTGCGCTGTAGTCTGTGAGAATGAACTGGGTTAGAGCCCGTGAAGGCTGGGCAGCCGCACACGCTGTAGGCGTGCCTCACTTTAATAAGTGATGGGATGCCTAAAACATGCACTTGACTCCAGATATTTCATATAGTTTTTACTTGGGAGTCTCACTTCGCTGCTGCTTATTAGCCTAAAGACTTGTCAAACAAATTCCTCTTCATTAACAGCAGGGTCAAAATGCGAGGAGCATCTTACAGATGCTCAGTTGAAGCGTTTTATGTTAAGTCACTAAACACTGAAAATGATATCTGAAACTTAAATAAACCGTTCTGCAAATATTCAGTCACACACAAAATTAGGCCAGGTGAACACGCTAAGTTCTTTTTCATTAGCACAGTGTTTAGACTGAAATTTAGAAAAGTAGAGGCTTCATTGTATTTAAGTCTGACAATATAGAAATTGTGCGCTGCTGCCCTCTTGTGAAAGCACAAAGTCAGACTTTGCAAGGATTTTGCAGTTTAACTTTTTTTAAAAACGGAGGAAAAAAAATCGACATGTTAAATAAAAATGTAAAAGGAAAATATTTTTAAGTTTTCCCTGGTGAAAAAAACAGCATATGCTGGTAGGTATGTTTTGATGCTGGGATGCTGGTTAGGTAGGTTTTGATGCTGGTTTAAGCTGGTCCTTTGCTGGTTTATGCTGGTCCTTTGCTGGTTTTAAATATGGATATTTTTCTTACACAAATGCATCAATTCACTTTATTAACCCCGGAGCTGTGTGAAGATCTTTTTATGATGGATGGATGCACTTTATTGGACTTCAAAATCTGGTTTAAGCTGGTCCTTTGCTGGTTTAAGCTGGTCCTTTGCTGGTTTATGCTGGTCCTTTGCTGGTTCATGCTGGTCCTTGACCAGCAACATGACCAGCAAAAACCAGAAAAGGACCATCATAAACCAGCAAAGGACCAGCTTAAACCAGCAAAGGACCAGCTTAAACCAGCATCAAAACCTACCTAACCAGCATCCCAGCATCAAAACATACCTACCAGCATATGCTGGTTTTTGTTAGCACTTAGCTGTCTTTTTTCAGCTGACAGGAGTTTGTTTAGCTTATAGCGAATCTGTTCGTTTCCTTTTTCTTTCTTTCTCTTCTGATGCATCTGTGTTAGAAAAATATCCATATTTAAAACTTAATAAACCAATCTCTAAGTTCTGCTAACTCTCATATGCACATACACGAGAGAACGGATGACGTAGGAAATGGTGACGAACATGGAAGTGATGTAACAAGTGGAGAGAATGCTCAAAACAAAACACCAGTCATGAAGTACAAAACAAGGATTTTCTTTAAAAAAATGTTAGAGAATTTCGACGTAATCCTAGGGGACCCTGGTTTTCCTCTGCTGTTAACAAAGCTTGGTTCTCGCAATAGCAAATTCACACCGGGGCTTATGCTACGCCTACATCGTATGTCATCCACTGGGAATCCACTCTCTTGTGAAGGTGCATACGTACGACAACAAAAGCTAGAGATTATGGTTTGTAAAGTTTTAAATATGGATATTTTTCTTACACAAATGCATTCACTTTATTAACCCCCTGTGTGGAGATCTTTTTATGATGGATGGATGCACTTTATTGGACTTCAAAATCTCAAACAACATTCACTGCCGTTATAAAGCTCGGAAGAGCCAGAACATTTCTTAATATAACTCAGATTGTATTCGTCTGCAAGAAGAGAGTCATATACACCTAGAATGTCTCGAGGGTGAGTGAATTATGGGGTAATTTTCATGTTTGGATGAAATATCTCTTTAAAGGAATAGCTAAAAATGAAAATTCATTTACTCACCCTCTACTTGTTTCAAACATGTGTTTCTTTCTTTAGCTTAACACAAAACACAAGGTATGAACTCAAGGAATTTTAAAGGATGTTGGTAACCAAACAGTTGACGGTAGCCATTGACATTGACCCGACCATGTGACAATGGCTACTATCGAAATATCTAATTTCTGTCCAGTAGCTAAAAGAAATTCACACAGGTTTGTAACAAGTGAAGGGTGAGTACATTTTTACCCATATAATGGACTGCTTTGGTGCCCTGAGTTTGAACTTCCATAATTCAGTTTAAATGTGGCTTCAAACTACCCCAAATGCGGTTGTAAACGATCCCATCCAAGGAAGAACGGTCTTATCTAGCAAAACGATTGGTTATTTTCATTATAAAAATACAATTTAAATACCTTTTGATCTGTAATGCTCGTCTTGTCTTGCTCTGCCTGAACTCTGTGTATTCTGGCTCAAGACAGTTAGGGTATGTTGAAAAAATCGTATTTTCTTCATCATCTTCAAAAATTATTTTTAAAAAAATCATCCTACATCGCTGCAGAAGTACCGAGGCAGTCTTTGAAAAGTGAACATGCAAAGACGATCAAACACCCAAAAAAGGTTAAACAGCGATATAGAACGATTTTGAGGTTGAGGGAGAACATAAGATGGGAGTTTTTCAACATACCCTAACTGTCATGAACCGGGAAAAAACAGAGCTTGGAAAGAGCAAGACAAGACGAGAGTTTGACATTAAAAATATATAAATTGTATTATTTTTATTAAAAACAACGGATAGTTTCACTAGATAAGACCCTTCTTCCTTTACAACCGCATTTGGGAACGTTTGAAGCTGCATTTAAACTGCATTTTGGAAGTTCAAACTCAGGGTACCATATCAGTCCATTATATGGAGGAAAATCCTGAAAAGTTTTCCTCAAAAAACACAATTTCTTTATGACTGAAGAAAGAAAGACATGAACATCTTGGATGACAAAGGGGTGAGTACATTATCTGTAAATTGTTTGTTCTGGAAGTGGACTTCTCCTCTAAAGATAAGACACAGGGCAAGGGAAATCCAGGGAGAAGAGCTGTAGTCACGTTGTCAGAGATTCTTCCTAGTACATATACATATACAGTAATGTGTGTCAGGGCAAACCACAGTAACTTCATGCTACCCAAAACAGGCATGATGTGTGAAAGGAACAGTGATCTGACGACTTTGAAAATTGAGTAGTGTATACCTATTAGTTTGGTGCCTTATTGAATATATAGATTCTTTTATTTGATGTTTTGAGACAGCACCAACTAGTGTTTGGTCTTACACACAACACCTATGCCCTATGTCATCCGCTGAATGCCACAGAGATTACAGTTTATATAGTTTTAAATGAGGATATTTTTCTTACACAAATGCATCAAATTGCTTCAGAAGGCCTTTATTAAACCCCTGGAGCCACGAGAGAACTTATGATGGATGGACGTACTTTATTGGAGTTCAAAAAATCAACAGCCATTCACTGCCATTATAAATCTTGGAAGAGCCAGGACATTTTTTTAATGTGTAGGCTATATCATATACACCTAGATTGACTTGAGGGTGAGTAAATCATGAGGTCATTTTCATTTTTGGGTAACAATCCCTTTAAATACAACCAATAGGTGCGATTAAACATTAAGGATGATTATTAATTAATTAATTAATTAATTAATTAAAATACTTTTTATTGAATTATTATAATTCAGTGCCTTTTGTTTTATCATTTTTTTAATTCCATTTATATTGAATTATTTTATTCATCATAAATTACATTTTCTGCTCTTTTATAATGTAGTATTTTATATTTGTTTCATATGTGTTTGTTCCCATTATACAGTTTTGCCCTTAAAGGATATATTCCTGTGCAAGGAGCTAGACCCCATATTGGAAACCACTGCACATGGACATAAAACACCAAACTTTTTAGCTACTCTATACATTTCCAGCAGATTATAATAATTTTCCATAATGACTTGTGCAGCTATATTGTAGTTGCAGTAGTGGTAGTAACAGTAGTAAAAGCAGTATTGCCTCTGTCAACTACAGGACAAGGCTTGTCATGTGATGTCAAAATGACGGCACCCATGAGGGGGAGACAAAACATCTTTTTCTAGAAGACTGAATATGGCTGGAGAGCTCATCTCTTGAATGCACATCATTTAAATGAATCTTAACCTATATCTTAATGCAATATTTTACAGAATATAATGCTTTGCTAATATGCATGTTGTTCTCCAGTGACATGACAAGCTGAACGTTTGTATAAACAAAATGTGGATTTGGTGTAGAGAAAATCATATGTGGATTTTGTGAAACCAACGTCATGCAGACAACTAATACAGCACCATATTAGACTGTAAAGCTTACAAGTAGAATAATAGTGGAGCAAGAAATGAGCTACATTATAAACTGAATTCAATGTACTCATCCTATAACCCCAGTAGATGGCGCGTGTGTACACTGAACCAAAATTCAAAGCGGATTCATGTTGGCTTTATATCTCAGTTCACTCTGAATGAGTTGAAGAAATTGAGTTAAGAAGACAACGGGGGGAAAAATAACCCCGAGTTATATGCTGAATAAAAAAAAAGTTCGACCGAGTCATTTATGATGTATACAGACTCCAGACAGACTTGACTTTGTGTTATTTACGTATCACTTTGTGCATAGGGCTATGTGATATAAGGACAAACGTATCAGCATGTTTATTATTTAATACGCGCAAGTTATAAAATATGAATGCTTGATATAAAGTTTGCTCTTCAACTTAGCAGTATATTCTCTAGCTCTCAGCTATATTGAATGCAATATTTAGGCAATACTCGAGACCCCAACCGTACCAAAAACGCGTTTTTTTTTTTTTTTTTTTTTATAACTACGCTATTTGATAGACTAGCGGCAGATATGATGTATTTTACAATGCCTAATGCTATGTGACTACGTGTGGATTTATGACTGGCAAATCATTACAGCGTTTAAAAACCATTTATCCTGTATCAGTAATATATTTTTTTAAAGACAACGCTTTATCTACAACCTCTCCGAGCGGTATTTTGAGCCATTTGACAATCATGATAGTGTGAACAAGCGTGAACGCCCCCACCTCTCTCACACGCACACACACATATGCACGCACGTGCGCGCGCGCGCGCTTCTGGTGAAAATGGGTTTTTAGCACACCTCTGACGTCATCTGGTCAGCATATTGCTTCTAATCAGAAGGTTGAAGGTTGTATTAAAACATTAATCGGTGTTGGACATTGCTAACATCTCCTTTGGCGCGTCCTCAGGGGATGGTGATTGTGTTGTCATGGTTTCAGTCATGATGTCGCCAGGTTTGATACAGCATCTTTCCGTGCGCCTGAATCCGCAGTAAAAGCGCACTTGGGGATGGAGAAAGCGACAGCCTGAAAGAGCGCAATTACTGCACACGGGGAGAAATTACACCAGCTGGGCTTCAGTGTTCATTTCTTCGCGCACCGGGTTTTTAAAGGAACGTACCGTTGACCATGTCTGCGAAGGAAAGACTCAAAGGCAAGATGACCAAAGACAGCGTTACCTTGCTGCCCTGCTTTTATTTCGTGGAGGTAAGTGAGTCTAGCAAACGCCGTTCTTGTTGTATTATGTCTAATTAATAGGAGACTTGGTGGTTCGCGCGATGGTCACGTTCAAAATCAAAGCAATCAAGCGGATTGGAACCACAGTCAGTGTTCATTCTGCATGTCTGCTTGTTAACTTTACATACATAGCTACTGTATGCAATTCTGGTCGTGAGAGGGGCAAATGCATTACACTTGTTGTACATTATGTTAACGTAAGGGGTATGCTTGATATGTAAAGGGAAATACGTAAAAATTGTGTTCTGGCTTTTGCGCATCAAATCTTGGCTTGCTTCTTCACGTCTGGCTTTTTTAAAAACACTCTTTTCCTGATTGTAACATACAATATGCATTGTCACAGACAACATGGCCTTAGTAGAGTATCTCTTTAAAGTCAAAGTGAACAAAATCATCTTCATTGATAATAAGACAGGACTGGAAACCTAAAAATGAGTATTGGTAATAAACACGTCTGTCACAGAATTAAAAGAGCACTATTAAATATAATGTGGTTAGAATATGCACAGTTATTAGCTATATGAAATCTGACATGGCCTATAAATTAAAAACAATTGAGTGCTGATCACTAGTGTCATGGAGATAATGGTGGCAGTCTTTGATCTGTCTTGTTTACTTGTCAGTGCTGAATTTTAAATTTCTGAAGTATTAAATAATTTTAAACATTCTATGTATTAAATACCATAGTCATTGTCACTAGACTATTGGCTTTCTATTCTGTTTTTCTATTAAACTGTTCATTTTAGAGAATGAGGGAACGACTACTACAAGATTTTTTTTACGAGACTAATAATACCTCATTGTAAAAATTGAATGATTGTGTTGTTGATAAGGTATAACTTTAGTTTTAGTAAGATGAACATATTATTTTTATGTCGCTGGTAGTGAGAAACATTTCATGATACATGTTCCCATCCAGACATCAAATGTAAGGTCTGGTAAACAACTTACCTGGAATAGACTCTGTATTGTCAAATCAGACAGAATCAAAGCTCATTGGCTGCACTGAAATGAATATCATGTTCCCAGGTGTGACCTGGTTGCCTTCTATAGAGTAGCCTTGCTGCAGAGACCTTGTTTCTGTCCTAAGCTGAGAATGAATTAAAAACTAAGTAAATTAATGTGCTGTGCTTCACTAATTTGCCTAATTAACTTCCCTGTTTCACTAATATGTTTCAGTTTAATAAATGAACTACAAGATGGCTGAGAAGTTTAAAAGTTTAAAAAGATTCTTTTGATGGCTCCTTACAAACTTTTTATGTAACATACACAATATACGGACAGATCTCAGTTTAGGTTTTAAGGCATTATGCCTTCAACATTCTACACTGGTGTCTGGCCATGTTCCTATTTTTCTACAGTAGGTTCCCATAATTACTTTCCAAATAATGTAAATGTTGTCAAAGTGCTTCTTGTTCAGTTGTTCAGCCATAATTAATTTGCAAGGTTCATTCAAATTTTATAATACAATTGTAATTTAGGCTTTAGATACAGATATTGCACTGATATGAAAATACAGATAACCAGATACAATTTGTTGGCAAAGAACCAATAAATATAGCCAATATTTGAATCTTACCCTATTTTATATAAATATAAAAAATAAAGCTGTAAACTAAAGTAAACTGTTTTAAAGAGATAATTCACCTCAAAATGAAAATTACCCCATGATTTACTCACCCTGAAACCATCCTAGGTGTATATGACTTTCTAATTTCACACAAATACAATTTGAGTTATATTAAAAAATGCCTCGACTCTTCCAAGCTTTATAATAGCAGTGAATGGTAGTTGAGATTTTGAAGCAAAACAAAGTGCATAAATCCATATTAAAAAAGTAGCCCACATGGCTCCAGGGGGTTAAAGGAAAAGGATAACCAATCGTTTCGCTAGATAAGACCGTTCTTCCTCGGCTGGGATCATTTACAACTGCATTTGGGATTGTTTGAAGCTGCATTTAAACTGCATTTTGGAAGTTCAAACTCGGGGCACCATAGCAGTCCATTATATGAAAAAAAATCCTGAAATTAACTCAAAAAACATAATTTCTTTACGGCTGAAGGAAAAAAAACATGATCATCTTGGATGACAAGGGGGTGAGTACATTATCTGTAAATTTTTGTCCTGAAAGTGGACTTCTCCATTAATAAAGGCCTTTTGAAGTGAATTGATGCATCTGTGTAAGAAAAATATCCATGTTTAAAACTTTATAAACCATAATCTCTAGCTTCTGCTAACTGTCGCACGCGCATTCATAAAAGAGTGGCATTCCGGTGAATGACGTAGGATGTAGGTGCAGCGTAAGCTTAAAAAAACATTTTTTGGGTAGTATCCCTTTAAGTGCTTTAACTTAATGTACCCATCAAAGACAGAATGTTCAGTATGCTTTGAATAACTAAGTGCAAAAAAAGAGCCAATAATCAAAAAAAGTTATATTTTTGTTTAAAGAAAAGGTAAATTCTTGCCTTATTGTCAGAAAGCATTATGCAAGTTTTGATGGCTTACATCAAAGGTCAACACAAAGTTTTATTTTGGGGTAAATAGTATGTATGTATTGCATTGTAAGCTGTGTGTGAGTGTTAAAATAACATACGTGAAATGTTTCAAGTTAAAGACATTTTTTGTTGCAGTTCACATCTAAACAACTGTCAAACTACAGAATTAATTTGCTTCCTACAGAATTAGTAATAGTTATGGATGGACCAACTGATATTCATAGTTGAAACTCTAATTGGTCTAGCGTAAATGTCAGAGAGGTTATTAGTATTTGTGTTGTAAGATGCAGCATCACTAGGAGTTTAGACCGCAGGGGCTTTTTCTGCAGATGTTCTCCCCTTTTTAGAAGGGGCTTGATTACAGTAATTAAACCCCCTACCCCCACCTTTGATCTTCATGCTGTCCGCTCGAGTTTCGTAATTATTCAGTACGATGGCATATTTCCACTTTGCATAGCACAGCGCAATATATTTCCTCCTGGGAGCTGCGATAGCAAAGGCATTTCCAGCTGATCCTTGTTCCTTGAGATACTATAAGGTGAACCGTGTCAATGACAACAGTAATTCTAGGATATCTGAAGAAGTTCCATGCATATTCACCTGAGAATAACCTTCATTCTCCAGTAATCACACATCTTCTGTCTAACCTTAACGTGAACCCAGTACCGTTGACAAGTGTGAAAAGCCACAGGGGATGTAACTCCAGCATCGTTTCAGCCAAACCCTCATTTTATGTATCAGCGCTCATTTCACAAACATAGCGCTGATTGTAGTAGCGCTATTTAGCTCAACAGGCACCAATACACAGCCATTGTCATTTAGGGTTTTAAAAGCAAGGATCTCCCAGCGCATTTTCCGCTTCAGCACCAACAGTGTTTTTTTTTTAGGAAACAAAAATTGGGGTATTCCGAACAAGTATTTTGAGGTATCTGGAGTGCACTTTAAAAAGGCATTGCTAGCCAACTATAGTCACAAACTCTAACGTTACTAACATAGTTTAACGAGACGTTTTTTGCCGATACCACCCTTACCCTCATGTTGTTCCAAACCTTCATTCATTCTTCCTTCTTCATTCATCTTCGGAACACAAATTAAGATATTTTTAATGAAATCAGAGAACTTTGCATCTGCAAGAAGAAGAGTAAGAACATCGTAGTAAGGACATTGCATTCAGGAGAGTACCATGACGTACGCGTGTGGTGCCGCTTACACAGGAGCCAGCGTAGGTGTAGAACCTGGATCCGCTACGCCTTGCTTCATAACTTTATGGTTGAACCACTGATGTCACATGGACTATTTCAATAATGTTCTTACTACCTTTCTGGGCCTTGAACTTGTCAGTTGCATTCCAGTCTATGAAGGATCAAAAACTCTCAGATTTCATCAAAAATCTCTTAATTTGTGTTCTGAAGATGAACGATGGTATTACGGGTTTGGAATGACAGGCTGAGTAGTTACTGACAGAATTTTAATTTTTGGATGAACTATTCATAAATCATTCTCACAGCAAGTAAGCTAACATACAATATATTCTTTACTGTTCATTCCATTTGAATATACATATATACTCAAAAATAAAGCAAAGAACGTCCATGGAATCTTTGCATTCCACAAAAGGTTTTTTATGTTTAGGTTCTTAAAATGTTCTTCACACTGAAGTTCACACTGTCAGCGACACGCAGCAACAAAGCAACATGATTCCATCCATTTTCAATGAAGAGATGCAACATGAGCAACAGTGACAGTTGCAGAATGTACCGTTGCAGAGTAAGTCATGTAACAAAGTTAAGAAAATATTAACTTTATGCAAATGAGCAGCGACAACCAAAAGGAGTACATTTTTATAAGCTGTCAACCCAAAAAAATGAGCTTTCAAGGACACAAATGTAGAGCGCAACATGTCATATTTGTCATATATGTCATATAACAGTTTATTGAAAGGTTCTTTGGGGAACCAAAAATGATTCTTCTATTGCATTACTGTGAAAACCTCCATCTGGAACAAATTTTTAAGAGTGTGTATATATGTGTTTCAGTCTAAATACACTGACCAAAATTATAAACGCAACACTTTTGTTTTTGCCCCTATTTTTCATGAGCTGAACTCAAAGATCTAAGACTTTTTCTGTGTACACAAAAGGCCTGTTTCTCTCAAATATTGTTCACAAATCTGTCTAAATCTGTGTTAGTGAGCACTTCTCCTTTGTCGAGATAATCCATCCACCTCACAGGTGTGGCATATCAAGATGCTGATAAGACAGCATGCATATTGCACAGGTGTGCCTTAGGCTGGCCACAATAAAAAGCCACTCTAAAATGTGCAGTTTTACTGTATTGGGGGGGTCCGGGGGGTCGGAAAACCAGTCAGGATCTGGTGTGACCACCATTTGCCTCACGCAGTGCAACACATCTCCTTCGCATAGAGTTGATCAGGTTGTTGATTGTGGCCTGTGGAATGTTGGTCCACTCCTCTTCAATGGCTGTGCGAAGTTGCTGGATGTTGACAGGAACTGGAACATGCTGTCGTATACGTCGATCCAAAGCATCCCAAACGTTTTATCACACAGCACAATGCCACACTTTGTCTGGCACTTTGGAGAGGTGTTCTCTTCACAGATGAATCCCGGTTTGCACTGTACAGGGCAGATGGCAGACAGCATGTATGGCATTGTGTGGGTGAGCGGTTTGCTGATGTCAACGTTGTGGATTGAGTGGCCCAAGGTGGTGGTGGGGATATGGTATGGGCAGACGTATGTTATGGACAACAAACACAGGTGTATTTTATTGATGCCATTTTAAATGCACAGAGATACCGTGACAAGATCCTGTGGCCCATTGTTGTGCCATTCATCCATGACCATCACCTCATGTTGCAGCATGATAATGCATGGCCCCATGTTGCAAGGATCTGTACACAATTCCCGGAAGCTGAAAACTAGGGCTGTGTATTGCCAAGAATCTAAATACTGTATTTCTTATTTTATGAATAGGACATAATTTTAGGAAAGCTGTTAAGAACAGACCACATGCAAACCATTCAATGTTATTGAATCACCTTTTGTGCAGTATGAGTAAAGGGGAAAAAATAAAGTGCTTGCAAGATTCTTTAGTTATTAAATGTATAAAATGTAAGCTTTTATAAACAGACCATATTTTTAGACCCTGCTTTACAATTAATTAACAATAAGCAATTAATTAAAATTACAATTACAGTTTAAGTTTACAGTTGTAACCATGTCAGATCATTTTGATCTGAACTTAAGAATTACATCTGCTTAATATCAATAAAAAATAAAGTGCTTGCAGGATTCCTAAAGAAAACAAAAGAATTGTAAAACAATAAAATAAATACAGATATTGGACATTCTGAGAAGCAAGTTTTGGATTTCACAAGTTTTTCAGTTTGTAATTATGCTCCGCATGGAGCACTGCCTCAACTGCACAAAACAGCCCCACCACAAGAGAAAGCGGAGGGTAGCCCTTTCGCAGGACACGGCAAGCAGTGGAACCGCGGTGCAAGCGCCACCTCGGCTGCGTGGGGCGCTTCTGCTGCACAGACGGGTGGCCGCCGCACAGGGGTTCCGATGCTTGCCACTTCCTGGAGCGAACGTTACCTCAAAAGCCAAAATGATGCCACACCCACTGAGCACGTTTGCGATGCTTTGGATCGACGTATACGACAGCATGTTCCAGTTCCTGTCAACATCCAGCAACTTCGCACAGCCATTGAAGAGGAGTGGACCAACATTCCACAGGCCACAATCAACAACCTGATCAACTCTATGCGAAGGAGATGTGTTGCACTGCGTAAGGCAAATGGTGGTCACACCAGATCCTGACTGGTTTTCCGACCCCCCGGACCCCCCCCCAATACAGTAAAACTGCACATTTTAGAGTGGCTTTTTATTGTGGCCAGCCTAAGGCACACCTGTGCAATATGCATGCTGTCTTATCAGCATCTTGATATGCCACACCTGTGAGGTGGATGGATTATCTCGACAAAGGAGAAGTGCTCACTAACACAGATTTAGACAGATTTGTGAACAATATTTGAAAGAACTAGGCCTTTTCTACATGGAAAAAGTCTTAGATCTTTGAGTTCAGCTCATGAACAACAGTGTTGTGCTTATAATTTTGGTCACTGTATTTTAGTGTGGTAAATATTGAAGAGTGCATTTGTGCACAACATAATGTGATGCAGAATGACAGGGAACAAAAATGTTCCCGTGTTCATTGCAGCAGCATCTTAAAAGATCTTGAATCGATTAATTAGTGGAAGCTATTACTCCACTATCTGCGTGTGATGTAATTAATGACAGTCTCAAATTATTGAACCAACATAGTTCAAAAGATGGAGGTCAGACCTTATTACTGTGGTTTCAGGAAACAGTCTTGACCAGTTGGTTAGTTTCTCCAATGATGCATTGTACTATGGTAGATAATCAGTGAATTGTTGTAGAAAGCATTGAGAAACGCTTGATCTGTTCTCACTGAGATACTAAGCATGAAACAGTGGCAAAATACAAATGAAAAGTCACATGATCAAATACAGTACCTCCATGGTGATATAATAGGCTGATTACCTTCTCAATGGAATAATTACCTCCTATCATATTAGCAACAGTTTGCAAATTAGCCTAGATGAGTCAAACTACAGTAGCAAACTATGGGACAGTGCAACATTTGACTAATAAAATTTGCTTAATTTCATTGTTTTTCTCTAGTCATCTGGCACATTTACTAAACAAGACCCTTCTAATACATCGTATTCCTTCTGTTTTTATCTCTACAGCTCCCAATTCTGGTGTCCTCTGTTGTCAGCTTATACTTCTTGGAGTTGACAGATATTTTTAAGCCTGTGCGTTCAGGCTACAGCTGCAATGACCGCAGTCTCAGCATGCCTTACATTGAGCCCACAAAGGAGGTCATCCCCTTTCTCATGCTCTTCAGTCTGGCTTTCGCCGGGCCCGCAGTGACGGTAAGCGCTGGAGTGACACTCTCGCTTTTGTTTAGTCCAGAGGGCACTCTTACTTATTTATGCAGGCCTAGTGTTTGATCTCACTTTAGAAGGCCAAGAATGAATATTAAAGTGAATATTATTCATAGTGTTTTTGATGGTGTGCATCCAATTTCACTGTAGTGACCTGAAGTTGTAAATTGTTGCTAGCTTTGGGTTAAAGACCCTATGAAATCACTTGATGGCTTCATGAACCATGATTTGCTGCTTGCTAGTCGATTACAGACAGTATTAGAGGGACATTCTCATTCTAGAGAGCATCTGATTGGACAAACATCTATGTAGTGTAGGATGAGTCATCAATATTTTTTTATTTTGATGATTTCAAAGCTAATCAACAGATGTTAGACCTTTAAATGTATGTATTTAGCAGATGATTATTTTTTCTATAGTGACTCAAAAACATGGAACAAAAGCAATTTGTCATACAAGGATAAAAATTCTTTCTTCAGTTGTTAAGAAATTATGTTCCTTGACGCAAACATTTCAGGAATGTTCTCCATATAGTGGACTTCTATGGTGCCCGTGAGTTTAAACTTTCAAAATGCAGTATAAATGCAGCTTCAAAGACAAAGAATTGTCTTATTCAGTGAAATGTTTGGTTATTTTTTTTTAAAAATGTACAATTTATATACTTTTTAACTTCAAATGCTCGTCTTGTACAGAGTTAGGGTAGGTCGAAAAACTCCCATCTCATTTTCTCCTCCAACTTTAAAATCATCCTACATCCCTGCAGAAGTACCGACCCAGTGTTTACAAAGCCCTTTACAAAAAAAGGTAAAACAGCGATGTAGGAGAAATTTGAAGTTAGAGAAGAAAATGAGATAGGAGTTTTTTGACATACCTTTAAAGAATATAAACTGTAAAACATTTTTAGTAAATAACTGATCGTTTCACTAGATAAGACCCTTCTTCCTCGACTGAGATCATTTAGAGCCCTTTGAAGCTGCATTTAAACTGCATTTTGGAAGTTCAAACTCACAGGCATCACTATATGGAGAACATTCCTGAATTTTTTTACCTCAAAATACAATTTCTTTATGACTGAAGAAAGAAACACATGAACATCTTAGATGACAAGGGGGTGAGTAAATTTTTGTTCTGGAAGTGAACATCCTTTAAGTATAGGTTTCTCTGCTTTCACCTTGGCTAAATTGTTGTTAGCCTTTCTATTTGTGTTCTCTCTCTCCATTTTTATTCCTTGTTTTTCGCCTGTCTCTTGCATGTTGTCTTCTTCCCAAATTGACAGTGAAGTTTTGACTGCCACCCACCCAGCATGCATTTCGAACATCAGTTGGGCGACAAGGCGCTAAGCCTCCCCAGGCATGTTGTGAGAGTATTATCAAGACCCTAGGTGATGAACTCATGAGTCTAATAGATTGCCCTCAATTGCATTTTACCATCTGTATGCGTGTTGAGATTTACAAGAGTGTCACTGCAAAGACAGCTCGAAGGAAATATCTTCAAGACCTGATTGTCACATTTCTTCAGGGTTTCGAAAACTGGAAGTTTTGAAGTGTTTGGAAAATGTGTTTTTGGGAGTTGTATTTTAAACTGCGCTACTGTTCAGAGGTTTTGGGTCAGTAAGATTGAAATTAATTTAATTAAAGGGATAGATCACCCATTAATTAAAATTCATGTTATTAATTACACACTCTCAATCGTTCCAAACCCGAAGACCTTTGTTCGTCTTCAGAGCACAAATTAAGATATTTTTGATGAAATCCAAGAGCTTTCTGACCCTGCATAGACAGCAATGCAACTACCACATTTAAGGCCCAGAAAGGTAGTAAGGACATTGTTAAAATATTTCATGTGACATCAGTGGTTCAAAGGAAATGTTATGAAGCCACAAGAATTTTTTTGTGTGGGTACATACCTCTGCTTGCAAACAAGTTGCATCACATCTGGGTTCTAAATCAGAACGCAGATTCCTGCGTCAGCAGCACCACATGTATACATGATACTCTAGTGACACGGAAGAGAAGGAATTGTTGGACAAAGTTCTGTCATGACAACTCTTGGAGGGATTGGCATGGTAATGTACATGACAATATTAATGTGTCTGGGCTTGGCAGAATAGATCTGCTACGCTGCTGCTGCTGCAGCAGAGCAAGTACTGAGACTTGTTTCTGCCAACAACATGCCGCTGTGGCCACGTTAGAAGTACTGCTGCCGCACATATAACATATATGAAATAACCCCCATATAGCATACATGAATCACCTCATAGCAGATCTATACAGGTGGAGCTGGGGAAGGTGGAGGGTTTCTGAAGAGAGCTGCAACTGCTGCAGCAAGCACTAGTCGTATATATTTGAATGCTGAGCAGCGAGTTAATTGGCTGCCGATACAGAAGAGAACCAATCAGCTGTGCCATGTGATAATGATGTCATTATGTCAGATTGAGTTAGACCTATCAGACTGTGTCATCTAGAGTTTCATCCCAGAACTTTGTATTTGTTATTTTTGTTTTCTTTGTGCACAGAAAATATTCTCGTAGCTTCATAACATTATGGTTGAACCACTGATGTCACATGAACTATTTTAATGATGTTCTTACTACCTTTCTGGGCCTTGAACGTGGTAGTTGTGTTGCTGCCTATGCAGGGTCAGAAAGCGCTCAGATTTCATCAGAAATATCTTAATTTGTGTTCCAAAAATGAACAAAAGTCTTATGGGTTTTGAACTTCTGTTCATCAAATTCAGAGAACAAATGTATCACAGTTTCAGAAAATTTTCCATTTTCAACCATATTTTATAAAATAAATGCAGCCTTTGTGAGCATGAGAGACATCCTGTAAAAATGTTAAACAGTATTACCAACCCAAAACTTTTGAGTGGTAGTGTAGCTTTTGAAGAAATAGGTCACTGGGTCACAGCTGGGTCAATGACTATTAAGATTGTACAAAAAAGACACACACACACACTGTCACGGGTATAGTCGTCATGTGTGGAATGAGCCGGAGGAGAGCAGAAATCCAATATGCGTAGTTTTATTCAATAGTCCAATGTAAAACAAAACGGAAAACAGAAGGGAAACAGCAGCAACTACCACAAAACGGAACAGAATGACAATATAGTCACCGACAGGACACCAAGGGGACAACCGACCTTAAATACACCAAACAACCAATCAGAACAGGACAGGTGGGAATGATTAAACAATGACATCACAAACGAGAACAGGAACAGGAAGACCATAAAAGGACACAACCGGGATAACACACACGAACAGCCCAAATGGCACACACAGGTCTGACACACACACATATATATATATATATATATATATATATATATATATATATTTAAAACGTCAAGATCTTATAAATATACTCTTTGTATTCATGATGTTTTATGGTTTCGAAATCGTTTTAAATCCGTTTTCAAGAAGAATTTAAATGTAATAACTCTAAAAAAAAAAAAAAAGTGGTGTAACCATTAAGTAAAAAGTAATGCAATTTTTCAAAACATTTTACAAGAAGTAAATTTTTACAGAAAATTAAAACATTACATTTATGAATTGAATACACTGACATTTATGAATTTAATTTAAATTAAAAAAACAAAAATACAAGCTTTCTATCATTGCCCCAATTGCTTGTTATATTCACAATGGCTTTCAAAGTTTGTCATTCCAGTGTTGTTCTCATCAACATCATCTTAAAATTGCCTCGCTCCACCTATATTCATCAGAGAGCAGATTTGTTTAATGTTTAATGACATATTTGTTTCATCAACTCCCCAGCACATCGCTTGGGTGTTTTCATCACATTAGGTGCTCCACCATACTGACCTAATTAATTCTGCAAGGCAGCTATGCTCATTTGAGTGCTATCACTGTTGGTTATCCTGTGTGTTTTGCATTTGTCAGTCACTGTAAATAAAGTCTGCAGTTGGTCTGCAGTGAAGCATGGAAACAAATGGACACCTCAGCCCAAATATTTGAGTAATAATTTTGAATTTTGCTCCACGTTTAATCACTCGACAACACTCTCTCGATGCCAAATCACTCAAATTAGTTTTGGGCCTCAGTACTTTATGGGTATTATGGCTGAGTCTTTGCTAGCAGACGACGTGTGAATGTGTATCCTGCTGGTAGCTCCAGCTGTTACGGTAGCGCCTGCTGCACTCAAGTGCTGCACTTGACTGTAGGTGTGTGGCAAGTGTGATCTCAGGGGGTGTTTGATCACTTGTTCATCTCTCTCACTCTCTGTCTCTTCCTCCACAGCAGATGCCCCCTTTAGAAATCGATGGATTTCTGTTTTTCATTTACATTGAATTAACAGTTTAGTCATTGCGATAGTGCAGGCCTGGATGGCTTTCAAGACACCCCCTTCCCTCATCAATTTTTGGATGAAAACCCTCTCATATGGCTATGAATGAATAGATGGATGGATTAGAGTGATTACTTTAATTACAGTAATGGAGTTGATGTGTTAGTGATTGCATTAGAAATGACCCCTAGAAGCCACTAGAAAGAGGACGGGTGGCAGTAAAATGGGTGTGCTGTTGTTTGGGTAAACAAAGATGACCATCTTCCCACAGATTATGATTGGGGAAGGGATCCTCTACTGCTGTTTGGCCAGAAGAAATATCGCCATCAAAACAGAGGCTAACATAAACGCCGCTGGCTGCAATTTCAACTCTTACATCCGACGAGCTGTGAGGTTTGTGGGTGGGTGTATATATTTCTGCTCTTTCTGACTCTATAAAAAGCCATATAGCTTGTATAAATATTATTTGGAATACTCTTTTGATCTTGACTCATTGTGTCTGTTTTATAGTCTTACTATATTGAGTTTGATATTAATAATGAAAGCTCGGTCTATTTTATCGCAAGCTTATGAAGTCTTCTTGCTGCTTATGAAATGTAGTATTTGCTTTATGTGACTGAGGAATAATCTCTGCGTGTGTCTTTCTGTGCACTTTTGTCTCATTTTCAGGGGTCCACGTGTTTGGCCTGTGCATCACAGCACTCATCACAGATATTATCCAGCTGGCCACGGGATACCACGCCCCCTACTTCCTCACTGTGTGCAAGCCCAACTACACCAGCCTCAACACTTCCTGTGATGAGAACGCTTTCATTGTGGATGACATCTGCTCTGGGCCCGATCCAGCAGCGATCAACGCTGGCAGGTCAGAGAGCGGTATCTGTGTCATATTGTTGTTCAGCAAACCAAATGCATGATTATGCTCAAAAAAGGTCTAAATTTGGACTAAGCATTACATACTAATTTGAAGTCAATGTGAAATGGTGTTGGCAACCCATTTTACTCCCATATTGTGATGCATTTTCAAGAGCAGTGTGTGGACACAACCACTCTACAATGATAAAAATACATTCACTCCTCAAAAAACCGAAACAGTCTCAATTATCAAGCCGTTTTGATTTTCAGCGCAGTATGATGTCATAAGGCTCAGGCCCCGCCCACAACCTTTGATGGACTGTCCCATATTAGCATATTTCTGCCCTAAGCCATTTGTACGCTGTCCACCATTTTCTCCATGCTCGAGCAGCTGTATCGACAACAATATCTCGTAAACAGGTGTTTTGTAATTGGGTGTAAAAGTGAACATAAGTGTCTCCATTTTCTCCCGACATCAGAGCTACTGAGGACGCAGTGGATTAGTTTTGTTTTTGATTGTAACGCGAAACTGAATAAACAAAAAACGGACAAGAGGGGAGGAATGAGCAGTAGCTTATTATCATTTAAGGAGACACGCACCAAAAACAGGTTGCTGTGAACAAAGCGTTTTTTGACAAGGTAAAAAAGTGTTGTTTTATGCAAGCATTGAAGAATTTTAACCAAAGTATATTGCGGACATTTCATTAAAACCCTAAAGAATCATTCCAACTTGTGGAAAATGGGAATCCGATGTGCCCTTTATACCAGAATGGAGCCATACCTGAATGTGAGTTTGCCAAAGCAATGTGTAAAATAGCTGTTTGGCTATTGGTTAACATTGTCCAATAGGCTGTGTGGTCAAAGTGATGTCAGAGGAATTTAGAGAAGTAGAGAAGTTACTGAGACTGTATATTTTACTGTATGTTTTGATTAAAGGTTACGAAAATGAACTGTCTTTTCTTTGTAATAACATGCAACAAGTCAATCACAATAAGACAGTATGGAAGCCCATTTCTGCCACTAAATAAAAAAAAGGTAATTGCGACATTTTATTTTACAATTCTGACTTTGTCTCGCAGTAGCGAGTTTATATCTCAGAATTGCGTGATACCGAATCGCAGTTCTGAATTTTGTTCTCAGAATTGTGAGATATAAACTCACAGTTCTAACAAAAGGATTCAGAATTGCGTGACATAAACTCGCAATTGCAAGTTACAAAGTCAGAATTGCGAGACAGAAATTCACAATTCTTACTTTTTTTCTCTTAATTGTGAGTTTCACAATTGTGGCTTAAACTGGGAGTTTATACAGTATCTCACAATTCAGACTTTATAACACACAATTGCGAGTTATTAAGACAGAACAATTCTGACAATATATCAGTTTTTTCCCTCAAATCTGGACTTACTCGCAATTGCAAGTTTATATCTCACAATTCTGAGAAAAGAAAATCAGAATTATGAGATACAAACTCACATTTAAAATGTATAAAAGCACATTTTATCTTGCAATTGACTTTATTGTTACAATTGTGAGTTTATGTCATGTAATTTTGAGAAAGAAGTCAAAATTCTAGGAAATAAAGTCAGAATTGCAAGATATGAACTCACAATTCAGATTTTTTTCTCAGAATTGAGTTTATATCTCGCAATTGTGACTTTCTTTTTGAGAATTGTGAGTTTATACAGTATCTTGCAATTCAGACTTTATAACACACAATTGCGAGTTAAGTCAGAATTGTGAGTCTTTTTAAAGTCTTTTTTCTCCTCAAAACTGGACTTTTGCAAGTTTATATCTGACAATTCTGAGTAAAAAAGTCACAATTGTATGAAAAAAGTAAAAGAAGAAGAGAAAAAGAAGTCCTCAAAACCCCTCAAAACTCAAGTTTATTACTCGCAATGGCAAGTTTATATCTCACAATTCTGTAGAAAAGAAGTCAGAATTGCGTGAAAAAAAGTCTTGTGAGATACAAACTCACATTTACAAGAAAAAAGTCGGAATTGTACGTTTTTTTCTCACAATTCTGACTTTATTCTTGCAGTTGTGAGTTTATATCATGCAATTCTGAAAAACAGTCAGAATTACGAGTTTGTATCATGCAGTTCTAAGAAAAAAAGGCAAATTTTGAGATAAAAATCACAATAACCTTTTTTTTTGTTCAGTGGCAGAAACAGGCTTCCATAAGAAGACCATTAAATAGAGACCATTTGATTTAAACTGTTCTTGGAAAAGTTTGGAAAGTTTTCAGTGAACTGAGATTAGCCTCCATCTGTGATAATCTGATTGAAAATAAACTTTTTTTTTTTTAGTTCACTCCCACTTGAGTTTAAATTGGCAAGATTTGTGTACTATTTCAAGATTTCTCATCACGCTTCTGCCGTTAAAATACCTGTGTCATCCAATGATTCAAGACTGACTAAAAAGCTCTGAAACTCAAAAGTCAGAAGATGGAGGGTGGGTGCTTAACAATATACCCAAACAAAGATAAATTGACATATTATGGTAGACAAAATTTAAATGGACCTGCTGCACAGCAACTCTGCTTAAAGTAAAGGTCTGGTTGAATCAATAGATTTGTATATAATCTCTGCTGTAAACAGCGTAGATAAATGTGAAGGCAGCAGAATGAACGTGGCGCTATCCTCTGGCACATGGCGTTCCTGTAAAACCCACACAGAGTTCAGTCTTGTTGCTTCGCTCACAACCCGGCTGCCCATTCCAGCACACCCACACACATCCATTTGCGCAGCTCTGCTTTTCAATCTTCCACTCATTTCATGCACTCTCAATAGCCGTGATTATATGTTGCGCAGACATTTTGTATAACGTAAAAATTAGATGTAAAGAGGGTCGGTGTGGTGTGTGTGTGTCCGAAGGCTTACACTTCTGTTGCGTATATTGAAATGTGTTTCCAGAATATATAGCACTCATGCATATTCAGACATGTCTGTTCTATGAGAATGTTCTAGGAAATAAAAAGCTCTGATCCCGTATGAAGCATTATATGAGTTAGGGCACTATAGACATTATTATCTGTGGCTTTCCAGTCCCATCTGTCCTTTAGCATGGTACACTACCTCAAATGTGTTCAGTGTGAAAAAGATCTGATAATCTAACAAGGCTGTCTGTCTCTCATTACAGGAAGTCCTTCCCATCTCAGCACGCCACTTTGGCAGCTTTTGCGGCGGTGTACATCTCCGTAAGTAATCCACTTGACTCATGGCACAGTGGACCCAAGTGATACTGCATGCCAAATAATCCAACTGTCCTTTCCGCTATTAAGCATTTTCATTAAACTTCAGTCAAAAAGGCTGGTCTCCTTCCACAGATGTACTTTAATGCCACTCTAACTGACTCATCCAAGCTCCTGAAGCCACTTCTGGTGTTTTCCTTCATCATCTGTGGCATTATCTGTGGCCTGACTCGCATCATTCAGTTCAAGAACCATGCTGTGGATGTCTACTGTGGCTTTCTCATCGGAGGGGGCATAGCCGTCTACCTGGTGAGTCTTGTTGTTGCAAAGGCATTGTGTGAATAATAATTCATTTTACATACTGTATTGCCATGACAAATCAGTATTACTCCATGAAACCTGACTCCAGAGAAGAATCATAGAAAATTAGCGAGACAATGCTGCTTTAATGGAGGTAAAAATAGCTCACACATGCAAATCCCTTGTGGCTTCTTTTCTGCTCTCCACCCACACACCCCCCTCACATTCCTCCCACAATTTCTTTCTTTCTCTCTCACCAATTCTCCTTCTTCCCTGCTCAATCTGCTCTGAGGGATATGTACACCCTGTGATTTCTAACACCGATAACAATGCCAAAACTCCTTTAGGAGGAATTAACGCAGCTGAGGTAAATCAGCACATCGGGTCCTGATTTTTTGTTTGCTTAGCATAGTGTACACTAATCAGGTCAAGCGAATTACTATGTAATGCTGTTTGATACTCTGGCTGTGGAATCCCACATTAGGTGTAGACCAGGGGTCTCCAAACTCTGTTCTGGAGGGCCAGTATTCTGCGGACTTTAGGCTCCAACCCTAATTAAACACCTGAACCAGTTAACCATGTCTTACTAGACATGCAAGAAAGTTCCAGGCAGTTGTGTTGAGGAAAGTTGGAGCAAAAGACTGCAGGACACTAGCCTTAGCCTCAGATGGCATGCCCATGGACCGCTATCTGAACATCTGTTGCATATGGGCACACTTAGCTGGAAACATTTCAGGAGGTTTGAAGTTGTTATCGGATTGGTTAAATTATACAAGATTTCCGGGAGACGTGTGCGTTGCGTTCTTTAACACTCTGCCTGGAAACAAAGATGTGTGATGCCCATAGACTCTAAAAAACATAGACGTAGTGTCCATGACATCACACGTAGGTTTCTGAAGAGCATTTCAGAAGCCCAGAATGGGCGGAGCTGGCCGCCGCCATCTAAGCAGCGTGTCACTCCCGAATAATCAAAAATGGGCAAAGAAGCGGGACGTGGGGGCACCTGCCTAGCTTGGTGGTGACAGTGGCAGCAATCCACCTGTCACTCAAGTGGCCACACTCTTAATTATGCGGAACTTTAAGGCTTAATATAATTCAAACGGATTAGTTGTCATGAGTTGTCATGAAGGGCAAAATTAGCTATATAGACCCAGGGTGCCACTGTCCTGCAGAGTTTAGCTCCAACCCCAAGTAGACACACCTGAAACAGCTAATGAAGCTTTTACTAGGCATACCAGAAACTTCATGGCAGGTGTGTTAAGGCAAGTTGGAGCTAAGCACTGCAGGACACCGGCCCTCCAGGATTGTGTTTGGATGCCCCTGATATAGAACAAAACCACTTTTTGTACTAGGCTGTAAACGTATTTTTTTTTTCTGCTGTAAAGTTGAACATTTTAACATGGGGTGTCTATGGGATTGACTCCCTTTTGGAGCCAGTCTCTAGCAGTCAATAAATTCATGTTAAATCATTCTGTGGTGGTTTCAAGAGAGAGACCGGAAGGTTTGCCGCTTGGTGATGCCAAACCCCCTCATGGAAGAAGAATGCTGCTCTGTTTACAACTGTGATGATGAGCGCTTATCAGGATCAACTAAACGCTGGATTTTCAGAAGTATGTGAAAAATTTAAAGGGGTCAGGGCTACATATGGCCTCTTGGGCGGGTCTTGGCCATTCAAAGCCACCAAGGTTCTTCTGCCATCAGTCTGAAGGTCTGGCTATGTGATACTAGCAGGACACTGGCCCTCCAGGACCAAGTTTGGAGAACCCTGCCATAGACAATATGAGGAAAGTTCTCGAAAGTCAATGTAGGTTTAAGATGGACTTTAGTCAGTGTAGGGACCATATGTATAATTTGGAGAATGAAAACAAGGCTGTCTGATCATTTCGCTAATGTAATTGTTAAAAATATATCTTGGCATCGCAATTACTGGTGACAAAAAACATGAAAAAAAGGTGAAATCGTCTTGTGAAACATGATGTAGGATCCTGCTGAAAAAAATCTTCTGATCAGTCTGGTCTGTCAACTGGTTCTAGATGGGTTTGGTTACTTTACTGACGGGTGGGCTGAGAGAAAACAGCTAGCAGGATTTTCAGCAGGGAATATAACCTTTTGAATAGACTATGGAAGTATCTCTCAAAGACTCTCAGTATCTCACTAATCTGACTATCTTTATCACATCTACTGATTTTTATTGCAATAAATCAGAGATCTCCAACCCTGCTCCTGGAGAGCTATTTTCCTGCAGACTTCAGTTCCAACCCTGCTTCAATACACCTGCATGTAATTGACAAGTAGCTCTGAACACCTTTATTAGCTGGTTCAGGTGTGTCTGATTGGGGTTGGAGCTGAAATATGCAGGACTGTGGCTCTTCAGGAGCAGGGTTGGAGACCCCTTCTGTAAATCTTCTGCATTTTTGCACTTTAGGGTCTGTATGCAGTTGGAAACTTTAAACCTAGTGAAGACACATCTCTGAAGACACATGTACATCCTCCTCTCCGGCAACCACCGCCACCACAACCTCCACCACAGCCCCAGCCAGTGGTGCCTCCACCTGCCATGCGGGAGCCTCTGAGACCTCTACCAAACCTGAACACAGATCCACCACGCCTACTGCCACCTAAGAGCCTGAGCATGCGGGAACGTCCAACCTCAGCTCGCTCCGAGAGTATCCTGCTACGTGGCCCGTCCCACAGAGAGACCATGTCCAGTTTGAAAAGGGCAAGCACAGAGGTAGAGTGCATTACGCCTCCCAGTCCCCTCTGCAAGGAGAGCTTTGTGACATTCAGTAACACACTGCCTCGTGTGCACTCAACTGGAATGGAAGAACCGGTGCCTCGCCGCCATGCTGCTATCCATGCCTCCATGGACTCCACACGTTCCAAGCAGTTGCTCTCACAATGGAAGACCAAGAATGAGAACCGCAAGCTGTCTCTGCAGGTGATGGAGGCTGAGGCTGGTCAACTGTCTCCCCAGCGAAACATGGAGCTCCGCTGCAGCTCTGAACCCTCAGCTATGGGCTTAGATGGTGAGCTCCGTGGTGGACCTCCTGGGCAGTACATGAAGCTAGCTGCTAGTGCTGTGCCATTAGCAAATCACAATAGCACTGGTGGCCTAACTGGTGGAGCCAGGGTATCAATCCAGTCACGACCAGGATCATCCCAACTTGTGCACATACCTGAGGAGACCCAAGAGAATGTGAGCTGCTCACCTCAGGAGGATGATGGGGAGGTGAATGATGGTGGGGGAGGGAATGCACGGTCGAAATGGCTGAAGGTGGCAGAGAAGAGCACCGCCTGTCGGACTAACAGTCAACCACGTATCATGCAGGTCATCGCAATGTCCAAGCAGCAGGGCATGTTGCACGGCAGTCCTAAAAGTGAGGCCAGCACCGTGAGTTGTACCGGATCCATCCGTTACAAAGCCCTCATGGATCAGGAACCCAACACGGGGATTGTTCGAGTGGAGGCCCACCCTGAGAACAAGCCCGTGGTTAAACCACCATCTACAGATGGCAGCGGATCCTGGAGGTGGAAGCCCCAGGAACGGGGGAGTATCCGGCAATCACTCGAGCTCAACGACCTGAACCGGGACTCTGAGAGCTGCGAGTCATTGAAAGATGGCTACGGCTCCATAGATGGCAACCGGAGCCTACCTGACATGAGCAACCCCCATCATCCCCATTTCCACCATCACCACCACCAACAGAGTATCACCACCATCCGAGTCACACCGGTGGAAGCCAGCAGTGAAGCCACCTCGGAAACTCTCTCCACCACCTCCAGTCGAGACTCCACACTACGCAGGAAAGGCAACATCATCCTGCTGCCCGACAGAGGACCTAGTCCTGATAATGCCAGGAACCTGCCTCACTTTTTCAAACCCTCCCCTACACCTCCCCCCATTTTGACTTTCAAGGAGTAAAAGAAACCACTTTCTGTACCAATCCTAAGAGTTGCCTTGCTCTCTGAACTCTGAAGACTGGAGGCTCTTTTAGGGAACTGAGTAGAGCCTGTATCATTCTGGATACATCTACATTCCCTGACCGTTAGTCACACCTGCACTCTCCAGAACACGTAAGGCAACAATGTGCATTTTCAGTCTACATTCTGTAGGCCTCGTTACTATAACATAAGCACAAAATGTGAAATTTGGGGCTGTTTGGTATAGATGATTGTTTGATTTGCCTAATCCATTGTCTTATCGGAATTGTCTGTTGTCTCACGGCAACGTGGGTGCTTTTAAAAACTTTGTACATTTATATATATTTTCTCAATATAAATATTTGTACGTATAACGGACCACTCAATCACATCTTTTCATGCTTAAGGATAACTATGTTGCTATCAAATATTTTAGCCGGGCTTTCAATCAGACTCATAGCTTTTAGACAAATAGGAGAATGTTATTGTGAAGTTCACAGAAGGTTTTAGCTACAGTGTATTAACCAAATGGATGTTTTCTTTAGGGGGCTTGTTTAAACATATGCACTGTGTGTTTTGGTGACCATGAATGAGCTATTTTCATTCAAACAGCTGAAAGTGCTCTTTGCTGGCATAGAGACAATGAATTTATAGAGACTCAGCCTTTGGCATTGTAATACAGAGAACAATACATTCTTCAGACATTAATGTCATACTGCCTTTGTGTAAAGTAGAACTTTTATTTGGTTCCGTAGGCCAATGAGCACTTGCAAGCCCCCGTACTTTATAGTGTGCTTTAAGCACAGGTATAATTGTGTTTTATGCCCCATTGCTGTATGTTTACAGTGATGTATTGTGCATCATTTTCTTAGTTGTCCCCCCATTTTGCCTGGCGGGATGGGGTTATATAGCTACTGAGGTGCGTCGTTCTCATCATTTTTAAGAGTGTGGGCATAAACAAGTGACTCATACTTCACTGCACATTGCAGAGAAGCATACACTTTATGAGAGCAATAGGAGGCCCCCAAAGGTACTAGTGGGAATTCATTGCTTATTTTTGTAAACGTCTAAAAAAATACTAATAATCATATTCATAGAGTGCCTCAAAAAGTATTATATGCCTATTAGCTAGTGATAACTTAGCTTCATCTTGCAGTAACTGTACAAAAATGTTGCTGCTGTAATGATTACGGTGCAGAATTGACTGACTTTGCTTTAAACATCCACTGTCTGTGCCATCAAATGGCAGTGAAAAATGGGCACGGTCACTGCATAATGACAAGTGCTGCATAAACTATTAAGTTTTAACAAAATAAACAATGTTAGGATTCATCCTGTGTGGCGTGTATATTTCTAAACAGTTCTAAACTGTGTATTTGTATTTCTAGCTCATTGTTTACATCCTTGTTAGGACCATATTGTAATATATACATAAATATCGCCAAATAAGAATGTATGTTAAACAAGGTGACAGATACATGTAGTTAATTCATGTACAGTGTCATTTATATGATGTTGGTTATTTATTTATTTTTTTTTTAACTGAACTTAGATTTCATTGATATATACATATTTTGATGTGTCTGTTTTAAAAGAGTGAATCCAAACCAACACATTTTAAAGTTTTATATATGCTTGTACAGTATAATTGTACCCCACATTATGGCTTTAACCTGTCTTTACATATGCATGGTGACTTAATACTGTATTTACTGTAACTAAAGGATTTGTTTTGTTTTGCTTTTCTTTTGTAAATGATGCCTTTAATAGTGATGGCTGGTCCCTTGATTTATACTCTATTTCATTCTGCAGAATCAACCGAATAATCATTCGTTTTTTTACCCCTGTAAATAGGTATTTGTAACTTTGCCAGCAAACTGTTGAAATGTGAGAGAGATCAGTGGGTTATTATTTTAGTGTCACAGAGACACATACTTTGTTAGTGTTCTAAACCAGATATGGTGCATCAAAGAAATGGCTTTTCGGTTGAACCTGTTGACAGATATTTGGAAGTTTCGCCTTGTGGGGTTTTGTTTAGCGATGTATTTTGACTGAGGATGATATGTCTTAGTATATATTGAAATAAATGTTTGGTATCACAGCCAAAATGGGCATTTTTTTATTTCATATAATCACGTTTTGTTCTATATGCCTTTTGTCAAGTAGTCGGTTTCTTTCCCTATTTATAGCAAAAAGTCTTTCTATATGTGACAATACCTATGCCCACAGACCACCCACAGTCTGTTCACTAACCATGTGATTCATAGTGCACACAAAACTGGTAAGCACTTTCTCGATCTAGTTCAAATCTGATTTGCTTGGCAAATTCTGTAAAGATAAAAGTTGGCACAAAACTAACTGTGAGTGATTGCTTTACATGTGAGTCTCTTTCTGTCTAAGAGAATTGTTCTTGACCGGAATAAGCTACAGAAAAAATGTAAGTTGTGTTGGTGCGTGCTAAACTCTCCTTCCATGTTGCCAGGGTGTTTGGCGTAGTTGCCAAATCTTTCTTGCTATGCGGTTTCAGAGGTGTTCTGAGTGGTTGTTAGCATGCTGCAAGGTGGTTGCAGTATTGTTTTGATAGTTGCTACGTGTTTACTCAAGTTGAAATTATCATCAGGTTAGTTATGGCTTAGCAGAAAGTATTTCCCTTTGTTTAGTTTGTGTCTTTTAAAGAGATAGTTGACCTGAAAATGAAAATTAACTCCATGATGTACTCACCCTCAAGCCATTCTAGGTGTATATGACTTTCGTGTATCAGACAAATACAATCAGAGTTATATTAAAATGTCCTGGCTCTTCTGAACTTTATAATGGCAGTGAATGGGGGCTCCTGGAGGTTATAGATTTTCTCAATCGATTTGACACTTTTGTCCAATGCAATGTACTTTTTCTCCAAACAATTAGCACAGGCATCCAAACATTAAATTTTGTAAATTGTTATCCAACAACTGCTATCACACATGAGGAAAAAAAACAAATTGCCCCTTTAAACTTAAAATTGGTTTGTGCCACCTTTAACAGCAAGAACTGCAAACAAATGTTTCTGATAACTACAGATTGGTCTTTTACAGCACAGTGGTGGATATATATATATATATATATATATATGTGTGTGTGTGTGTGTGTGTGTGTCACCACTGTATATATACAGACGTGTTGCTGTACATGAATTATTCTGAATTATTGATTTTGCCTTTCATTTACATCTGAAAGAGAATTACATTGCATTTTATCAACACTACATATTTGCTGTGCTTGCATCATAGGAGAAAAAATGTAAGAACACTCTTAAAAATAAAGGTGCTTCATGATGCTATAAAAGAACCTTTTTTGTCTAAATTATTCCATAAAGAACCTTTAACATCTGAAGAACCTTTTTGTTTCACAAACGTGGCGAACAAAGGTTCTTCAGATTATAAGAAAGAGATGTTCTTTACAGAAGCTTTGACTGAATGGTCCTTTGTGGAACCTACAATGTGTAAACGATTAGGAAAACTGCATTTCCTGTGTTGAGTGTCTGATTAACCGAACAGCTATCAGTTTAGGGCCAATAATAAATAAAGCGTGTTCATTTGATAGAATGACAAATGACAGAATTTTGTTTGTTATGTTTGGACAAATGCTACATAAATGTTTGTGATATGATTTAAACCTTTTTTCAGATGTTTTAAAGTATTGGTTGGTTGCATTAACTATTGTGAAAACATTTGAGAGTTTTGTGCACACGTACAATCTGTTTAGGACAATTACAAAGTGTTCAGCTCACTGTGTTAACCGTTTTGAGAACAGTGACCTGAGTTTAGAGAAATGTGTCAAATCGATTGAGAAAAACTGTAATAAAGGCCTTCTGAAGTGAACTGATGCATCTGTGTAAGAAAAATATCATATTCAAAACTCGATAAACCGTAATCTATAGCTTTCGCTAACTGTCGTACACATTCACGAGAGAGTGGGTGTAGCGTAAGCTCAGTAGAATATGCTAGTCTCGTGAGAATCATGTTTTGTTTACAGCCTTTGACATTTTTCTTTACAAATCCTCATTTTGTACATCTAATTCATGACGGGTGTTTAGTTTGCGGTTTATAATAAAATAAATGCTTCAGAAGGCCTGATGGCTTTTATGATGGATGGATGCACTTTAATTGGATTTAAAAATCTTAAAAAACTCCATTCATGACATTTTTAATATAACTCCGACTGTATTTGTCTGAAAGAAGAAAGTCATTTACACCTAGGATGGTCGATGAGTATATCACAGGTTCATTTTCATTTTTGGAAGTTTAAATTGCAACAACTTACCTCACAATTTGGATTTTTTTCATACAATCTTCTCAGAATTTGATTTTATGTATTAAAACTTTTTTCTTGTAATTCTGAGAAAAAGTCTGGATTATAAGATAAAAAGTTTCAATTACTTTTAATTTATTTATTCAGTGATGAGATTTTAAGTCAGAATTTGTCGAGAAATAAACTCTGAATTCTGACTTGTATATTGTGCATTTGTATTTCACAATTCTGCCTTTTTTTGTCAGAATTCCCAGTTAATGTCTTGCAAATATTACTTCCTTCTAAATTTAAATCTTGCAAATCTGTTTTCTTCTCAGAACTGCAAGTTTGTAGCTCTCAGTTCTGAGGGGGATTTTTTTCTCAGAATTGATAGACATACACTCAGACTTGCAAGGAAAAAAGTCAGAATTGTGAGATAAAAGTCACTATTTCCTTTTTATTTGTTTATTCTATGGCACAAATGGGCTTCCATAAAGATTGCATCAGTCTGTCTGTGCTAAAAAACTGTGAGCTTTAGTATCCATGTCTTTGTCAGTCCTTAGAGCACATCTTAAGTAAACGAACTGACCAGCTTTAACAAATGACCTCACATTACGCTCAGAGCTGGAATCAAAGGTCTCCTTTTACTTATATGCACTGCCAAGCTCAGTGTTTGACTCTGTGCACTGTATGCGTGGCATTTTGGATTAAATACGTTCCTCTAGGAAGTGCTGAAAGCCAGGAAAGTGGGTCTGGTTAGCATTGCTGAATCCAATCAGTGGGTCCTAAGTAGGTCAGAAAGCTGACCTAAATTGAGGAAGAGATTCTTACTCCCCTTCATTTTACACAGCATCCCCTGAAGACCAAATGCATTGTGTTGAGAGGGGAGTAGAGCGTGAACAGCCCTGTAATATATCAGAGACCAAGACAACAAGGAAAGAGAGACACCTAAAAAGAACGAGTGAATAACAATGCTGCAGATAGACGCTGGATCAGTTACTTTCAGGCTTATCTTTGGGCTGATGCACATCATGTTATTGCCCTATGTTATAAGCAAAGAGCCATTCCTCACTAAAAATACCTCAATATATAAACATTTCCATGTCACCTGGCTAATGCAAACAACAGCACAGCATCTGTTAAAATGAAGATGAGCAATGATTGATTCCCTTATCATTCCAACACTGGAAAGTACATTGTGTATTTTTTTAAATCGTCTTTCATTTGTTCCATGAAACTGTCATTTCAAACCTGAAAACTGACAATGTAAAAACACATTATGTTTATTCTGTGTTGTGTGGTGTCAGCATGTCATTTGGCAGAAAGGAAACATTTCATGTAGTATACATCCAAACCATCTGTCCCCTAGATTACTTGACAAAATGAGCGAGGAATATGAGTTTATCCTATTTACCAGTAACATCAGACTGCCTATAATAAAACTAATTTCAGTACTGCACAGTATTAATGTAATCTTTTTTATTTGTATTCATTTTTTGCCATTATGAACATTATGACTGTTTTACTGAAAGACTTTAAAGAGACAGATTTGGCTTTTCAAAAGGAGCCATTTATTTGAATAACTGCCAGTGGTAAGTTTTTTTTTTTTTTTTTGTAATTGATTGTTTAAAAGCTGTTATAAAAGGTTTGTGGTTCAAAGTGACAGTAAATACTTTTGAAATTTAGATTACAAAAAAACTTCCTTATGAAGTTTTTGTTCATAAAAGAGTCCTAAAAATGAAACATCACATATCATGTTTCAATAATAAAAAATGTTTCTTGGGCACCAAATCAGCCTATTAGAATGATTTCTGAAGGATCATGTGACACTAAAGACTAGAGTAGGCCCTAATTGCTTCTGAAAAATCAAAAACAACACAAAGCCTGATGTGTTTAAAATGAATACTGTAATACACTTGGTTTTCGAATGTTAAAAAAGGGTTTTATATGTATTGACTCAAAAGCTTTCCACCTACTATGTTGAATGGAAGAAGGCATATTTTGACACAGGACCTGTATTATAAGTAAAAAAGCAGGTGATTGGCTTTTTTATGTAAGGCGGTTCTAGTGGCCACATTTTGAATAACAGTTCTCTCATATATTTCTCAGTATATACAAATGCCCGTTAACTCTCATTGTATGTCTCTGATTTCAACAAGTACTTAATAGAAGTAACTTTTGCAATCGTATATGCGAGAATACAGTTTTATGCAAAAGTTTGTGAACCCTTTGCAAAACAAAATTTTAACAAGAGAGGTCATACAAAATGCGTGTTATTTTTTATTTAGTACTGTCCTGAGTAAGATATTTTACATAAAATATGTTTGCATATAGTCCACAAGAAAAAAAGGCTGAAATTATTAAACGTAACTCCCTGCAAAAGTTGGTTCCATTGGTTCTTAATGCTGTGTGTGGTTACCTGGATGATCTACGACTGTTTTTTGTTTGTTTGTTTTTTGATGGCTGTTCATGAGTCCCTTGTTTGTTCTGAACAGTTAAACTGAGCACTGTTCTTCAGAAAAATCCTCCAGGTCCTGCAGATTCTTCAGTTTTCCAACATCTTTTGCATATTTGAACCTTTTCCAGCAGTGACTGTATGGTTTGAAGATGAAGATGGTCAAATTTCTCTTTTTTTTTTTTTCATTTAGTAATGCCCTTCGGATACAACATGAGCAAATTAAGTACAATTTACCTTGATCTTCAAATTCAAAAAGTTTTCACCCCCAGCTCTTAATGCATTGTGTTTCCTTGTGTAGCATCACTCAGCGTTTAGAACCAAGGGTTCCCAAACCTTGGGAAGGTTATAGGGGGACTATATGGAAACATCTTTAATGTAAATTATCTTATTTAGGACAGTACTAAATAAAAAATTACATGCATTTTGTGTGATCTCCTTTATTTTGTTAAAATTGTTCACATTTTCACAGATTCTGCAAGGGATTCCCAAACTTTCACATAAAACTGTATGTACACTTGCTTTGCATGGATGCTCTAAGCAATTTTTTTTTATCCAAGCACAGGCTGAATACAGTCCGCTGAGGGAGACAGATGGAGGGGTCATCTGGCAAAGATAATGCATCCACAAATTAGCTGCGAGGGGGAGAGATAATGTCAAGTTCATTTTATGGCTGTCAGGCATGACCTGTCAAGGTGATGTCAAGGTGGTTCTTCCAACAGAGAGCTGTCAACAACAACAACAACAACAACAACAAAAATCACTGCACAGCAGACATCATTTTATACTTTGCCTTTTCTGGACTATGTATTGCATAGTCTGTAGTCTGTATTCACAGGTAACAACAGCAGCATGAAAATATTCTTTGTTCTTTGATAACACAGAATGTAACTTGTTAGCAGTTTACCAAGCAATATTAGGTCACGTCTAATGATCTAGAAACAAATTCAAATGAGAGCAAAATACAGAAATGAAAATTCTCATCATCTATTCATTCTCATGTTTTTTCAGACTCAGATAATCTTCAAAAACACAAATTTTTAATAAAACCTCATAGATTTCTGTCTCTTCATTAAAAGTCCAGGTAATCAAAACATACTGTACAGGCGAATGAATCAGTAAATGTAATCCATGTGAATAAATAAGAAAGCTATATATGACGAATTCAGCGAAACTTGGTAGAACAGATTCAAGGCTATTTTATCTCTTTGTAGTTAAACATATCTTAAAACATCTCTATGTATTTAAGATGTTTAATGGGTGTCATAGGAGGGTAAACTTTAGTGTTCTGAATAAACTACTTTTTTCAGAAAACAACATCATTTAATGAATCAGCATCATGTCAGCTAATCAGAAAACTGCATTTTATGAGAAAAGTTACAGACTATTTTGCTTTAGGGATTCTGTCGCACAATTCTGGCCGAAATTCAACAGGTGCTTTACATGACGCCACAACCATCTGTGGTCGTCCAGTGGTTTACATTATGCACATTATGTGATTTATTTACAACAAAAGAAAACATACAAACAAAACCATTTTACATATCAAAATAAAGACCAGTGTCAATTCATTTTCAGCTAATTTAGGATTATTGGTAATTGAAGGGCAAGAAGGATTGATGCATCCTTCAAAACATTCTGAGGATGTGAGACTAAGACTGCATACTAAGGGTTGTTCAAATTAATGCATCCTTCGACATTACCTTTACAATGTGGCAGCCTTCACTGTAAAAAAATCCATACAATTTACGGTAAAAAATGGCAGCTGTTTTACATTTTACAGTTTTCACTTAAATTTACAGATAAATACTGTAATTTCATTAACTGATATAAAGTTAATGTACCAACCTATTGAAGTACTGCAATCTGTTTTGTACCTTTGTAATACACTGATAACCACCAGAAGCCAGAAACCACCACAACCAGAAAGTCATCTGATGAACCAAAGCTCACACATAGAACTGAAATATTCCAATAAACATTAAGTTAACAACATTAGATGTAACATACAACCCTAATGTACAAAACTGCTAGACAAAACTAAGAAGAAAGTTATTTCAACAAAAAAAAACATCAAACTTAAAAAAAAAAATTAACCCAGGGAATTCTGGGAATGTCAATTTACAGTTATTCAAATTACTTTATTCAAATTTGATGGTCTTTTACCGTTAAGCTTTTAACAGGTTTTTACTGTAGAATTTTTACAGTTTTTTACCATTAAATTCACAGTCATTTTTTACAGTTTTGATATACAGCCTTACAAGGAAGCGGCCTTCTGTTTGAGAAGCACCCAATAACCCACTGGTAGAACCACAGGCCTTGGTATCTCCCAAAAATTGGACCATCTCTGGCTGTACGCGTCCATTTGTTGTTACCATAAAGCAAACTGCCCTTTTCACAGAATTTCATACAAGCTCACCAAACTTACATATTCCCTTAAAGTTTAGGAGGGAATGTGGTAGAGAAACAGAAGCCATTCACATTCGCAATCAAATGTAAATTCATGTTCCAGTCAGATTTTCTTGGTTAAATAAACATTACTTACACTATCAGAAAAAGAAAAAAAAATCTATTTTATAATTTTAAATTAACATTGTAATCAATATTCTGTTCAGTAAAGCCATCAAGTTTTTTTTTTTTAAGTATTTTATATTTATTCCAAAATAATTACTCAAGGCAGTAACAATTTAAACAGTATATTTTATTTGTGAACTTATGTTCAGCTACTCTTTTGAATAGTTAACTTTTAACTATGTTTTACTTTTTCAGATCATCAGTCATCAAAGCTCTGTAAATACCACAGATCATGTTTTCATGCCATTTTAAGTCGTATTTTGATGTAACAAAAGTGTGTGAGTTGTTTACTTACTTTTTTTAATTAGTCTTCCCAATAAAACCATTATATTGTTGATTCAGACTGATTCACGAACTCAGAACGGACAAAAACACTAGGCGAGATTTATCGCATGAACCAATCACAGCCAATCATAGCCAGTCATATCCAATCATATCGTGACTTTCCTCCATTCATTCTCAATTACCCCCCTACCAAACTCACTGCACACTTTAGGGGGTCTGTTAAAACTCTCAGGGGAGGTGAAAAAGATGCAGGAGTATCTTTACCTACTGGTGTCGCTGTTGGAGAACTTAGAAAAATGTGTGATTCGTACACGTTTTAATGTCATATTTTGTAATATTTGCATTGTTTTATTTTTTTCTCATTTTGCCTCTTTTGCCTCCTCGGAGAAAACACCCCTGATTTTACACTTGCTTCCTTAAAAAAAACAACAATACGAAGGCATCTTAGTATACAGGATGTTACGTAAACACTGAATTTGGATGCTTTGACGCTCTCCAACCTCTGCATATTGCTTCAGCAAGTGGTCTTTTCCCAGAATCACATATGTACCTTCATAAACAGACATATTCAGAGACATCAAGCACATGTACCTAACATCATCAGGTCCATCCATCACACAGTGCTATCAAAACAGGACAACACACTGTCCTATTTAACCAGCACCAGACGATAAATCTGTGAGGCAAAGAACTGCAAGTTTGCCATCTCTGCAAGGTTGCCATGGCAACTCCGCAGCAGACTCTGGATAGAACGAGAGTGTTTCCAATCAATGCTTTTTTTTCCCTCTAAGATGAGTGAGAGAGCACATTGTGTAGCCGATGGCCTTGGCGGTGCCGCTTCTGAATCTGAAAAATAACATGTATTTTAGACACTATTCATACCCTCATGCTCATTGTAAGCAAGGTGCAAAAAGCTTGTGCAGACATCTTGAGGTTAGCAGAAGGACAGGACGCCTACACTTATCCTCATATGAAGATTTTACACACTGTAGCTAAAGCCAGTGAATATTTGCATGTCTGTAGTATATGCCTTCTCTCACAGCATCACATTATAGTGCGAGGCAATAGAGGCAGGCAAATAAAACTGAACTTTTAATGGAAGCCAGCCCATTATGGTGAGCCTGGGGTTTAACCGCAAAATGAAAACTCTCTCACGGGCTGAATGAGGAAATTGTATTTCTGTTTCCTGCAGAGTTTTTCCTAATTTAATGGGATCGCCTTGGGAGGCGCAAAGAGCTACTTGGGAATAGTGATGCGTAAATAAGTTGTAAGACTGTATTCATGCACAACCTGGCATGTAAATGAAGTCGTTTGGCTATTATGATATTATTCTTTCCTCTGTGAATCTAGGAGATACTTTGGATGATGATGTAGAAATATTATCAGTCTAGATGTTTCCCCTAGGATGCTGCATTAATTTATCTCTCCTATTTGTTATAATCTTTATGGTTCCTCACAGCATGAGCTGAAGAAACAGCAACTTATTTTTCTATTAATAACAAAATTCTTTGTGCAAAATACGGCATGAGCTGATGGGTTGTTTGCTTATGAAATCCTGTTTCTGCCTCTAATCTCACGGTGTGACTTTTTATCTTACAATTTCAACTTTATTTCTGATTATTTTGACTTTAAATCAACAATGCAACCCTTTATCTTATATTTCTCATAGTTTTGGCTTTACAGGTATGTCTTAAATTTACAGCTTTATTATTTTAAAATTAATATATCACAATATGACCTAATATCTCACATTTGCCACCTTATTTCACATAATTTTGGCTTCATACAGTTGAGGTCAAAAGTTTACATACACCTTGCAGAATTTGCAAAATGTTAATTATTTTACCAAAATAAGAGGGATCATACAAAATGCATGTTATTTATTTAGTACTGACTTGAGTAAGATATTTCACATAAATTTATAAAAAATGACCCTGTTCAAAAGTTTACATACGCTTGATTCTTAATACTGTGTTGTTAACTGCATGATCCACAGCCGTTTAATTGTTTGGTGTTTTGTCCTGAACAGTTAAACTGCCCGCTGTTCCTTCAGGTCCCACTGATTCTTTGTTTTTTCAGCATTTTTGTGTATTTGAACCCTTTCCCACAATGACTGCATGATTTTGAGATCCATCTTTTCACACTAAGGACAACTGAGGGACTCATATGCAACTGTTACAGAAGGTTCAAACACTCAATGATCCTTCAGGAGGAAAAACGATGCATTAAGAGCCAGTGGTGTAAAGTTTTGAACAGAATGATGTGTACATTTTTCTTATTTTGCTTAAATATAGTATTTTTTCATTTAGTGCTGCCCTTCAGAAGATACTAAAGATACTTACATGTTTCACAGAAGACAAAATAAGTTCTGTCATGACAACTCTCGGAGGGATTGGCATGGTCATGTACATGACAGTGTTAATGTATTTGGTCTTGGCGGAATAGATCGGCTATGCTGCTGCTGCGGCAGAGCAAGTACCGAGACTTGCTACTGCTAATACGTCCACAATATTCTGCTGTGAGCATGTAAGAAATATTGCTGCTGCACATATAACACATATGAATAACACCCATAGCATACATAAATATCCTCGTAGCAGATCTATGCAGGTGGAGCTGGGGAAGGTGGAGGGCTAGAGCAAGCACTAGTCATATATTTGAATACTGAGCAGTAAGCTCATTGGCTACTGATACAGGAGAGAACTAATCAGTGCCATGTGATAATGATGTCATTAGGTCAGATTGAGTTAGATCTATCGAAACTGATCTATCGTTTCATGCCAGAACTCTGTATTTTAATTTACCCTCATCTTCAAATCCAAAAACTTTTCACCCCTCGGTACATAATGCATTTTGTTTCATGCTGTGGATCATTCAGGTAACAACATAAGAATCAAGTGTATGTAAACTTTTGAACAGGGTCATTTTTATAAATTCAGCTACTATTTTCAATTGTGGACTATATGTAAACGTCTTTTTATGTGAAATATCTTATTCAAGTCAGTTTTAAATAAAAATAACATGCATTTTGTATGATCCCTCTTATTTTGGTAAAATAATTAACATTTTGCAGATTCTGTAAGGTGTATGTAAACTTTTGACCTCAACTGTATTTTACAATTTTGACTTTATATTTCACAAGAACACTTTATATCTTACATTTGCAACTTTATTTCTCATAATCTTGACTTTATATTCATAATGTGACCTTATCTAATAATTGCAACTTTATTTTTCGTTATATAACAAAGTGATCTTATATCTTAAAATTGCAACTTTTTTCCTTATAATTATGGCTTTATATCTCACAACTGCAACTTTATTTCTCGTAATTTCTCGTAATCTTACAGTACGACTTTATATCTTACAACTGCTGCTTTATTGTTAATAACTTTGACTTTATATCTCATAATGTGACCTTATATCTTACAGTTGCAACTTTAGTTCTCGTAATTTTGATGTTATATCTCCATATCTCATAATGTAACCTTATATCTCACAATTGCAACTTTATTTCTTATAATTATGGCTTTATATCTAATAACCGCAACTTTACTTCTCATACTTGGGACTTTATATCTCACAACTACAACTTTATCCATTCTAATTTTGATTTTATATCTCACAATTATAACTTGATCTTGATTTCTCCTCATTTTAAATGTATATCTTACAGTATGACTTTATATCTCAAAATTGCAGTTTTATTTTTAATAATTTTACTTTTTTCACAATGGGACAATGAAGTGTAATGCAGCCATAAAGTTCTTTAAAAAGACAGAATGTTCTTGCATGAGTGAACAGCAGACCTGAATTTTTTATGATAACGTGAATGTGGTTGACACATTACTGCTGAACTGCAAAAAAAAAAATCAATCAGATAATTTTTCACCAATTTACAGAGTTGAAAGTGTGAAAACAGCTAATGACACCGGTTTACCAGCTGAAATACAGCAGGAGGGCTTCCAAACACCTCCCCCGACTCTAGTCTGGCTGCTGTCTGCCTGTGAATTTGTAGAGCCCATCCAAAAGCAAATGTGCTGGTAATGAAGTAGTAGACATCATCATTCACTCTCATTCATTCTGCTGCAGGGCTGTTTTCTTCCCCTTCCTCAGTAGATAGATCAATCCTGCTGCTTTATATGCTTCTCACCTCAGCGTGCAGCATGTAGAGAACTCCATGTTCTCAAAACAGACACAAGTTCATTCACGTCACAGAGTTTTGTTTGCTTTTCACCTTTTTTTCAAAAAGATCAACAGTCCATTTACACTTTTCACCCTGGGCATTTGTTTTTGTTTTGTCTGTTATCCTCAGGCTTTCAAACGTAACTTTATAGCTGAAAGGTCATAGCAGTGTGTCATTTCGGCTGAAACACCTGAAACTAGTGATTGTGGAAAGTGTAGGTCATGCCATTTGAGACCCCCAAATCCTGTTACAAGGATTCACAGAGGCTTTGGGAATGCAAAAATAAAATCTAGCTGTTTACTAGTGTTGGATCTGAGTCTACCTTGTTGAGTCCTATTCTTTAACTAAACGAGTTTAAGTAAGAGATGTTTATTAAAAATAATTTTATACTGTTACAAATTTTTTTATCTTTTTCATGGAACACATGAAGTGGATTCATTTGTACTCTGAAAAACTTTCTGCATCCAAAATATCAGAGTCCAAGTCCACTCGAGTTCATCAGAGTCCAAAATCATTCATAATTGCAGTCCGATTCCAAGTGGCCCAACTCTGTTTACTAAAGCGTGCTAATCCACATTGTTAAAGGATTAGTGTGTTGAAAAACTGTTTCTAAAATTTGGATGGCCCTCAGGCCATCCAAGATGTAAATAAGTTTGTTTCTTCATTAGAACAGATTTGGAGAAATTTAGCATTACATCACTTGCTCAACAATGGATCCTCTGCAGTGAATGGGTGCCGTCAGAACGAGAGCTGATAAAACAGCTGATAAAAGCATCACAATAAACAAGTGAGTGAATACAAGTGAAAAGTGAAAAGCTGTGTTTGTAATAAATAAATAAGTCATTATAACATTTTTAACTGTTGCAATCAGGGGAGCCATATACACAAATCAAGCATCATTTACACATATGATTGTGGATTTTACTATGAGAGGACAACAGGGGATGGACCTTTTCACTGGAGGAAGTGTATATTTATATATTGTATATTATATTTAAATATCACATAATAAATATCACAAATATCATATAATATATAAATATCACAATACAACCTTATATCTCAAAATTGCAACTTTATTTCTCATAATTTTGACGTTATATTTCATAATGTGACCTCATATATCACAATTGCAACTTTATTTCTCATAATTTTGACTTTATATCTCATAATGTGATCGTATATCTCACAATTGCAACTATATTTCTCATAATTTTGACTTTATATCTCATGATGTGACCTTATATCTCACAATTGCAGCTTTATTTCTCATAATTTTGACTTCATATTTCATAATGTGACCTTTTATCTCACAATTGCAACTTTATTTTTTATCATTTTGACTTTATATCTCATAATGTGATCGTATATCTCACAATTGCAACTTTATTTCACATAATTTTGACTTTATATCTCATAATGTGACCGTATAACTCAAAATTTCAACTTTATTTTTCCTAATTTTGATTAAATCTCATAATGTGACCTTTTATTTCACAAGTGCAACTTTATTTCTCATAATCTTGATTTTATATCTCATAATGTGACCTTATATCTCACAATTGCAACTTTATTTTTTATAATTTTGACGTTATCTCATAATGTGACCGTACATCTCACAGCTGCAGCTTCATTTCCCATCATTTTGACTTTATATCTCACAGCTGCAACTTTATTTCTCATAACCTTGACTTTATATCTCATAATGTGACCTTATATTTCAAAATTTCAACTTTATTTTTCATCATTTTGACTATATTTCATAATGCAGCTTTATTTCTCATATAACTTTTAAATGTTACAATGTGACCTTGTATTCATAATTTTGTAGTCATAATTTTGACAGTTTTTCTGAAATGCTAAAACACATTTTTTGAAACCATCACTGATTTTCTCAAAACCTTAAACACAAATCCAAATGTTCAAACTAAACTCACTGAACCCCTGACTCTCCTGGCAAAATCAAACAAAGTTTTTAAATCATACACACATTAGTCAATCTATATATATATATAATATATAGAGTATATATTATATATGTGTGTATATAAGTATATAATATATATATGTGTGTGTGCGTCATATCTATATCTATCTATCAATCTACATATATATAAATATATATATATATATAGATTGATAGATAGATAGATAGATAGATAGATAGATATAGATATGACACACACATGCACGTACACACATACATAATCACACCTATATTTGGTGAATACCAAAAAAAAGGAAAATACACACGTATATGTGTGTGTACATATATACGTATATATGTATATATATGTATGTACGTATATGTGTGCGTGTGTACATATATATTTATATCTATCTGTGTATGTATCTATCTATCTATCTGTCTATCTATCTATCTATATATACACTCATACATAAACGTGTGTATTTTAACTTTTTTGTGGTATATTCACCAAACTTAAGTATGATTTCTTTCTTAGGTGTGATTGCTATATACTGCACAGTAAAATCATCTTACAGTATATCATATATTTGATATATATATTTGTTTTCCACACTTGTATTCACGCTCTTCTGTACCTCTCAGATTGGCAGATGCACCCATGCCTTCTGTGCACTTTCAACTGGCGTATATTTTGAACTTAAATATTTCGAAACAAGTGTGAAGAATTTTGAATTATTGTGTGTAAACGATGACAGCCGTGTTGCAGCTGTGCTTAACTTTTGCTTTCTTGTGTTTAGGGTTTTGCATCACAAGTTCATCACAGAGCATATTGTGTCTCAGTGACTGAGAATGTGTTTAGAGTTTTGCAAAAAGATTGCATTAGATCTGCAAACAGTGTCTAAACTGCCTAAACTTGTTTAAGGTTTAAGGTTTTAAATGTGAAAAACTGTAATATATCACAATATGTATCACAACTGACCCTTCGTAGGATTGACTGACAGGCAATCTGCCCAATCATAACAGATTCATGTTTTGGCCAGAGTTGATGGTTTGATGAAATGCCTTAATGATGGATTTGTTTATTACAAAAAAAACGTAGCTTTTCACAAGACGTTAATTGATGTACACCGAATTGATGTTAACTGATGGGGTCATGTGGATTTCTTGTAGGTTATTGTGATGTTTTTATTAGCTGTTTGGACTCTCATTCTGACGGCACCCATTCACTGCAGAGGATCCACTGATGAATGAGTGATATAATGCTAATTTCTCCAGATCTGTTCCAATTAACAAAAACTCAGCTACATCTTGGATGGCCTGAGGGTGAGTAAAATGTCCACAAATGGTCATTTCAAATGAACTATTTTATTAAAATTTGGCATATTATAGGCTACGATGGAATATGTGGCTTGTTTTCACATTTCCACATTGATGTTGAGGGGAATTCTGTACATGTTAACTAAGAGTACTATAGACTTATTGTTAGCTAAAGATGGACAGATTGAGCTATTATTTACTTCATTGCTGTACTTGCATTTTTAAGCTTCTGTTTTTATCAGAGTATTAATAAATCCGTTTACAATGAAAAAACAAACAAAACAACAACAACAAAAATCCTCTAATTATTGGTTTATATGTCATGTTTTGTTTCTGCACAGACCTTCCGTAATGTTAAAGAGAAGTGTGTACAGTATAGTGTTTGCTTGGAATGATCAGCAGACAGTTTCATTGCGTGCAGGGGAAGAAACTGTTCTCATGCATGTGAACATGCAGCAGCCTTTTTGCAACAACAACAACAACAAAAAAAAAAACATTTCTTAGCCTCCCCCCTCCTGGGCAGCACACACACAGAACGGCACAGAACTGGCAGAAGCCTGTATGTAGGAAGTTACGCCTTGGCCTGGATAAGAGTCAGAAGAGTTTGGATTGAGTGGTAAAGTAAGTGTGTGTTACACGCTGTAATGGAACATTTCAAACCCACAAGTGCTGAAATACCCACGAGAAAAAAAAAAGATATAAATCGTTCAGTTATATAAAACATTTTTTATTGTTCTGTCATTTCCATGTCATTTCAGTGTTGTATTATTTGTACTCCTCTGTGAAACACAAAAGGAGAGCTCGTTTTTTCATACAATTGGATTTGTGTATTACCATTCAAAATGATTACTTTTATTCAGTGAATATTACTAGATTTTATATTGTACGATGTTAAATGTTATAGTGTATCATGTTATATATATTATAAATTAATATTCATCCAAAAATTCTGAAACAACACGTATCACAATATTTTCACAAATATTAAGCAACTGTTTTAACACTGATAATAAAAAGAATTGTTTCTTGAGCAGCAAATCAGCATGGATCAAATCATATCGAGTGACTTGAAAGTGAGTAAATGATGAAATAATTATCTTGTAATGCGTATACAGTCAGCCACAACCTACAGCATATAATTTATTACATGCATCATTATTATAAATAAATGTGGGGACACAAAAATTTAATTTGTGCAAAATAGGTTCATCTAAGTACACTCAGATTTTTCCAACTTTGTAAACTTAATGACCCTCTTGTATAATAGACAGAAAGTGGATGAAGTGGCATGATACCCTGAGACTGCAGGAGACTGATGAGACAGGACATGGCCTGCTGAGACCCCCAATCATCTTCAGCTCATCCATGAATGACACTCATTAAGCACCGTCCTGACAGGGACAGAAACTTTGAAGAACTTACACTGTGTGCTTGTGTGTGCGCTTGGCTGCTTCTGCAAGCATGCATGGTTGTATGGTTGAATAATCCAGTGGTCTTCACAGGGGGTCCATGGTGGTACTGGAGTCCCCCAGTTATTGTTTGATCTCAAACTAAGTTTGAGATTATACGCCCTCAATACGCACTTTTGCCAAGAATGCAGAGTTGCTAGGTTTTCACAATAAAACCCACCCAATTGCTACTCAAAATTAGCCCAACTGTGTTTTGAGGGGATTCCACCATTAAAAAGAGCATTCTGAGTGATAAAATACACATTGGTTGGTGGGGTTCCCATAGTAAAATTAGCATTCCGGGGGCTATATATTATGTTATTGGGGTCGCTTCATCTTGCGGACATGTAAAACAACCGGTTGCAACAGAGTTAAAGTAGCCCAATTGCACGGGAAAACCGTGGACTTGGCAACACTGCCATGAGCACCGGACAGTATGGGTTGCCAGGTATTCACAACAAATCCTGCCCATTTTCTACTCAAAACTAGCCCAAAAATAGCCAGTCATGTTTTGAGGAGGGGTCCCCCATTAAAAATCATGTTCCAGGGGATAAAATATAAGTATTTTGACGGGGTTCCCCTGGTAAAATTAGCATTCCAGGGGCTAAATATTACGTAATTGGGGTCGCTAAAACACACAGACATGAAAGACAACCCTTGGCAGCAGTGTTAAAGTAGCCCAATTCCACAGGAAAACTGCGGACTTGGCAACACTGCCTCACTGACGTGAGCTCCGCGGCAGACTTCTACCCAACAGTAAGGGTTGCCAGGTTTTACAACAAAGTGTTCCAGAAGTAACATTTTTGGCAGGGTTCTTCTGGTAAAATTAACATTCCAGGGGAAGTTTCTAGGGTTGCTTCAACCTACGGACATGAAAAACAACCTGCTGCAACAGTGTTAAAGTAGCCCAATTCTGTGGGAAAACAGTGGATTTGGCAACAGTGCTGACAGTCAAAGGGGCATTAAACAAAAGTGCGGACTCAGAGAAAGACTGTGAGGGTTAGGGTGTCATTTGGGACAGGGCCACTGTCATAAAAATAAATTGCTAAAATATATTATGTGAAAATAAAAAATAAAAATGTGCACCAAAGAAATTAATACTATTATTCAACAAGTGTACATTAAATTGATTACAATTGGCTGTAAAGATATTCATAGTGTTATAAAACATCTATAATGTATACAAAACCATTTCAAATAAATGCTGTTCTATTGAACTTTTTATTTAGCAAAGAATTCTGAAACAAAATGTTTCCACAAATATATTAAGCATTAAAAACTGTTTTGACACTGATAATAATAATAATAATAAATGTTTCTTGAGCACCAAATCAGCATATTAGAATGATTTTTGAAGGATCGTGTGACATTGAAGACTGAAGTAACGGCTGCTGAGAATTAAGGAATAAATTACATTTTTACAATATAACTGTTTTTTACCATATTTATATTCACATTTTCACCATATTTTTAATCAAATTCATAATAATAATAATAATATTTTTTTTCTTGAGCAGCCATTGACTGAATGATGTTTTAAGGATGATACACTGAAGACTGGAGTAGTGGCTGCTGATAATTCATCTTTGTCATCACAAATACAGGAATAAATGACATCTAAAAACATATTTAATTTAAAATTGTAATAATAATATTAATAATAATAATATTTTATAGTTGTAGATTTTTATACATTTTTAAATAAATGGAAAAAAATAAAATAAATAAATAAATAATTCTTAAAAATTAATTAAAAACTTTATTAGTTTTTATTAGAACTTTATTAGAAATTAAACTTTATTAGAAATTAAATTAGTTATATATTGCTTCCTATCAGTGTTCCACACTTGAAATGCAACAGTTTTATGCAATATGTATACAACATGACAACAGCACTTTTATATCAAGGTTTATATATAAATGAACCTTCAATGGGTTTCGGTTTGATAGTGTACTGATGGAAATTTAAATCAGTTTGTCAATGTCAATCTTATATTGACACACGACTCAAGAAATATGTGAGTAAGGATGCCATAAATGTGACTTTACAGATATGGCATTTCACAGGTCATTGCACACAGGTTTTCAATCAATACATCCCAATACTTACCAATTAGTGTGACACACTATAACATCCATACAGTATCCATAAAAATAAATCAATTATATTTCCTTTTGCAATTACAGCTCTCTAGTCTTGTTTGATCATGAATAATGTTCATACAATCTAAGAAAACGGTCTTTATAATTGAGATTCAGGAGCAGAGACATCCAAGGTGCTGGCATCATGTTTACACAGAGAGGCATAAAAGACCTCAGTTTTTTTCCCATCCTTTTTTTCTTTCCAAAGCATTTTCATAGTTTGCTGCATGACATACTGTGGAGGGCACTAGAGAACATGCAATCCACCGTTGCCCATGTGAAAATTCACCATAGCAACCATGCCACTGAAGCAACTAGAGCATCATTCACTGCAACAGACGACTCAGCTTGACACAGCACAGCCCCAATACACTCGCATCCCTGCATATTGCAGATTAATCTTTTAATATGTACAGTATACTTTTGCATTATTAATAAATCAATTCATTATGCATTCAATTCAAACATACATATTAGCATGCACGTATTGGCATGTATTATATGTTTCTGGTGTGTGTCTGAGTGTGTAAGTGTGCATATGTGAAGGTAGGCAAGCGTAGGTGTGTTATTATCACAATCCCTATCAAAGAACACTGAAGTGCTATTTGGCGCTGCCCCAAAACCTTTGTTAAAGCAAACTGGAGTGTGTGATTAAGGCTACATCAGAGGCATTAGCATATTTAAAAAGTATGTTCCGGTGATGAAGCAAATCCATAGTTATTTTTAAGCTCAAATGAGTCTGGACAGACAAGGTGAGGACCTTCTTTTGAAGGTGCCATAATGAAATAGAATAAATCACGTGACTGTATTGTAGTCGTGCCTGTTGTCCTATATGCACGGCATGAAAATGTTTGAAAGAACAGCTCTTGATACATCACTGAAGTGAAGCAGCTATTCAAAACTACAAGCTCTTATATTAAATTTTGCAAGGCCAACACACTTTCAGTATGTGGGATGTTTTATTTCCATGATGCTATTGCACAACTGAGTCATCAGAGTGTTCTCGAGAGCACTGTCAGTGTCAAGATACTGGATAGTAGATATGCCGCTGATTTTTCTTTATCTTATGAGCAATCCACCTAATTTGAGGATCTGATGCAGAGCAGTGCCATCTACTGGAACTATGTATAAAGTACAATTCATGAAACAGGGTCAGAAAGCTCTCAGACTTCATAAAAAATATCTTACTTTGTGTTCTAAAGATGAGCGATGGTCTTACGAGTTTGGAAAGATATTTGAAATGAGGGAGAGTAACTAATGACAGAATTTTCATTTTTTAGTGAACTATTCCTTTAAAACGCTTTATGTTGGTTGACACAGAAACGAAGAAAATGTTGAATAAAGATGTTATTTTTTGTTTTCTTCGTGCACAAAAAGTAAAAAGTACTTTTTAAAAGTGAGATTGAACCACTGATGTCACATGGACTATCTTAACAATGTCCTTACTAACTTTTTGGGCCTTGAACATGTTTATTTTATCAAAAATATCTTAATTTGTTTTCTGAAGATAAACAAAGGTCTTAGGGGTTTGGAATGACATGAGGGTAAGTAATTAAAGACAATTAATTTTTGGGTGAACTATGCCTTTAATGTACTGAACTCAGTTTGTCAATGACCAGTTCACTGTGAGTGACTAATGTCAGGCTGTTAGAATGCTAGAATGTGGTGTCCATGGCAATAGAAACAACAATGAACAACAGCTTTTAGATTGGCCTTATTCTCATTTGCTGTTGAATATGGGTATGAGCTCAGAATAATCTGAAATATTTCTTTTATTTAAACACATGTGCCTTGTGTCATGACTGACAAGGAAAAAAGTTCAGCCCCAGAATATCCAATTACATAAATAAAAAGCACTTTCTCACCTCTCATTACATTCCTGTCACTGTTCCGTTCTTTCTAAGTGTTACATCACGAAATGTTCTTGAGAAGGAAGGTCTCACTGAAGTCATCTTGTATGACTTGACAACAGAGCTCGAAAATCAGATGTCCATTTTTATGGGGATGACCAGACCTTGGTTGTCTCACAAGAGCCCCACAAATGCCTTTCTGCTGTGTGACATGTGGCACCCACAGATTTATGAGTTAAAAATGACAGGTTGTGGGAAAATGTTACTGTACACTTACCAAAAATATAGTCATAGCAGATAAGAAACACTGTGTTATTACAAAAAGTAAATGGGCAAATGAACTTAAACGAAATAAATTGATTATGGTCTGAAAACACACACACACATACACAATGGTTTCCATGTTGTTTTGGAACAATGTAATGTAATGTTCATAGGCTTTTCTACTGTACAAACTGTATTTTCTGTCCCCTTACCCTAGGCTTACCCCTCACACAAAACTTTCTGCTATTTTAGATTATAAAAAAAAAAAAATCATTTGTATGATTTACAAGCTTGTTTAAAAAAAAATTGTCCCCACAAGGTCAAAACTTATTGGTATTACTATCCTTGTGGAGACATACAGTTCCAGGTACACACACAAGATTCAAGATCCTTTATTGTCACTATACAGAGTACAGTGAAATTAGTACAGCGACACACATACACATATACACAGGGGAATACAGTTTATAAAGGCTTGAATTGAGTATGAGGATCACATCACCTTTGAACACACACTAACACACTACACTTGTCTTATCAGTGCCCTGTGGGAAGAGTGGCAGCCTTATTGGATTAGGACAGAGAAGTGGGTTAAGTGCCTTCTTGGATGCCACAGATATATCAGAAGGTGCATTCTGTCACAGGGACAAAAGAAATAAAAGGCCTTGAATTCTGTCAAAATTTAGAAGAGTTAAAAATGATAGTGATGAAGTAGAGGTTTCATCTCCAGGCATCAGTAAAGAATAGGCCTGTAAGTCTGCCACAACAGATCTGGTAAAAGTGAATCTTGTATTAGAACATCAAATGCACACTAATTAAATAAATATGCATTCATCAAATATTCATTCATTTTCAAGAAATATTATATTATATTATAGTGTAGTATATTATTACTATAATATATTATTAATTTGACAATATTATAATTTAATTTAAAAAAAAGGATTTGTTCATGCACATCCAGTTTTACAGTATAAGAGAAACATTGGTAGAATACTGTACTACATATATTTCAGGTCTCCTCAAAAATAAAAATAAGTTTAAGGACAAGTAACCAAGTTAACCAAAGTCTAGAATGAAAAGTCTCTATTTTAACTTCTATAACAAATACAACAGTGACACTTGTTATCAGTATGCTGTATGAAGCAGACTAAGCTTGCAGTCTGATGACCATTGCTGTTTTTCCGGAGGTCTCTGTAAAAGCACTGGGTGACCTCAGCTGTCAGTAGGGCACGAGCCTGTGAATGCCCCACCTCACACACCCTAAATATCTAAAAGCATGCGTCATTTGAGCAGGAAGCAGAAAGTATGACAGATGCTACTGCAGAGAGGCTTGTGTCATTTTTGTTTTACATTTGCACTGTCTGTCTTGAACACAAAAGTACATGTTCTTGAATCTTATGTTTTTTACTTTGACTGTTTTGGTGAATTAGCAACATTTTAAAGGGGTCATGACATGGATTTTTAAATTATTTAAATATTTTCCTGAAGGTTTACTTAAAATGTTGATAAAGTTTGTTTTCACTAAATATGTGGAAAAATTTATATTTCAACCTTCATTCTGACCCTCTGTCTAAAACAAGCTGTTTTAAGGGGCGGGGCCTTTAAGGCTTGTCAGTAATTGGCTAACGTCATTGCATAGAAAACAGTATCAACGCCCCCCCTTGCTATTTCATGTGAGTGTTTAGACAACATGATCAAATAAAATGGTCATTTCCCAACAAAGCATTATGAAATAATTTACTTACAGTTTGTGATGCAGCTGCAGTCATATCTGACAAATGTTTTTCTCCATAACACTATACCTCATTTACAAAACAAAATGCTCTGAACAATCCTCAGACATGATCCAGAATGGCATTAAAAATAAACTATCCACTTGTTCCTTACGCTAGGATCCATCTGTATAAAGACGCGATTGAGCTGTTTAAACCAAATGCATCAAAGCGAACATTCTTTCACTCCATTTGTCCTATTGACGACAGACGGAAGTGTGAAGTGTGTCAAAAAGCGAATGCGCATCTGTATACTGTATCCTGTGTAAACAAGATAGCGGTGATTGTAATGTCTATTTGCTTTTGATGTGATGCGACGCACGCATTCAGCATAATCAAGTATCAGCTGTTAAGTGACTGAATGCAAGTGGGTGGAGCCTATGGTGAGAAGGTGATTATTTGTGGATGTCTTCCTCTGGAGGCAGTGTTATGCAAACAACTGCACCCAGGTGATGTCACCTGGCACCTCAGATCCAAACAAGCTTGATTAAATAAATGCTTTGTTCATAATCATGAAGACATTGTAAGCTATGAAACTTATATGCTAAAAGATCAAAGTGAATTTGATTTCTCATTTCCTGACCCCTTTAATGAGAAAAAAAATCATCAACTACATCCAAATAAAATATGCATATCAGTGATTAAAATGCACAGACCATAAAGGATATCAACTCATTTGAGTGGAAAAGTTCATGAAAGATCTCAGCATTCTTCATTCTCCTCATTAGATGCAGCAGAAGGAATGTCCCGTCCTGCTGCGGGTCTCATTTTCTACGGCTAGTGTGAATAAACAGAAGTATGCATGTTGGAATGTCTGACACTCGACTGCAGCTTGTGAGTCGCCTCACGTCAAAATGATTTGTGACACTGTTTTTCTGCTCTGAAAGCAGCTCTGAAGTGTATAGCCTAATGGTGTTTTGAGTGAAGAGACATTGCTGTACACCCTAAGCCCAGTAAAAAGTTTTCAAATTAAAATTAGATTAAAAGAACAGCTTGCCAGTAAAACCATCCAACTGTATCTATTCTGCTGTACGAAACTGAGAAAAATAGCCACAGTTCGTTTGATATCAATGTTTACACGCATTTTCTTTTATTCTAAGAATTTTTGAGCCCTTGGCGCCGATATCCTTGTCAGCAGCGCCATGGCGTATGGCGCAGTTATGCTTTAGGCGTCACCTTAGTCCCGAGTTCGAATCCTGCCTCGTAGACTTTTCCCGATCCGTCCCTCTCTCTCTCTTCCACTCGCTTTCTGTCATATCTTAACAGTCCTATCGCAAAAAAAGTGCAAAAATTATGCACTTTCAAATTAAAACTAACTTTGAACCAAAGCTATGTTTCACAAGACATATCATAGAGTTTGATTTTAGTCAAAACGGAATTTTGACGAAATGTAGTTTATTTATAATGTCTGTATTTGCTAAATAAGCTTTTTATTAGATAATTATTAGGTAAGTAATTGAACATACTTTTTTATTTCAACATTTTTCAAGAAAACGCTATTTTCTAAAGTTTGTTAACCTCCACTGATAACAAACACAGAGGCATAAATTGTCACAAGCTTATAAGGGTGTGGGCTGTCGTCATTTACTTCGGACATTCACTGATGAGACTACAGAGTAGTGATGGGAAGTTCGGATCATTTTACCGACTCGGTCCTTTGAGTCTCGTTCAGCAAAATGAACGAATCTTTTTTCGAGTCATTTCGTTCATTTCGTTCATTTTAGCAAAATATAATTAAAATGTTACGTTTTACCTCCCTAACACATCTACTGCTTACACAAACTTGATCACACTACAAACAAAACAAAACTATAATGCTATAAGAAACAGAAAAGATTCATTCATTGTTTACCTGGGTCTTTAGTCTATGATTCGCTCACCTCGCCTCTTATCTGACAAGTTTTCGGGTTTGAGTTGTTCGTTCATCACGTGACAGCCCAATTAGCTAACCAACGCAGTCTGAGCCGGAAAGAGAATTGATTAGTTCATCTCTCGAGTCCTCGGGTTTGAGTCGTTCGTTCATCACGTGACAGCCCTGTAACGTTAACCTATGCAGCCTGAGCCGGAAAGAGAATTGATTAGTTCATCTCTCGAGTCCTCGGGTTTGAGTCGTTCGTTCATCACGTGACATCCCCGTAACGTTAACCTATGCAGCCTGAGCCGGAAAGAGAATTGATTAGTTCATCTTTTGAGTCCTCGGGTTTGAGTCGTTCGTTCATCACGTGACATCCCCGTAATGTTAACCTATGCAGCCTGAGCCGGAAAGAGAATTGATTAGTTCATCTTTTGAGTCTTCGGGTTTGAGTCGTTCGTTCATCACGTGACAGCCCCATAAGGTGAACGAACGACTCTAAAACAGGTGAACTAATTCCAGTACAGAACCTAATAGGATGTTGCGCATGCGCGACTGAACGAATCACTCCCCGAGGCGACTCGTTCGTCCCGAGTCACATTAAAGATTCGTTCAAAATGAACGAATCGTTCAAGAACGACCCATCACTACGGACTCAGCTGAACAACTGAACAAGCTCACTGGCATTTCATTGGCTCAAGGGAGGACTGTCAATCATGCCTACAGCACCTGCCCGCGCCTTAGCCATTAAATGAGCGCTGCTTGACGACTGCGTGTGAACTCAGAAAACCCTTCTGGATATCCGTTCGTCTTCAGCGGCCCGGTAAGTGTGTTTTCCGCCGTTTTACTTTTCTTAGTGAAGATACAAAGATAACAGTGTGAATGTCAATTAACTGAACCCATAACCTGCTGAAGATTTGTCTAAAGTTTTGCAGAGTTCATTTGCACGTGAATCGATGTTCTCGGCTCATCTTCAAATGTCATTGAGGCAGCAGAAACCTGCAGTCACTTACACAGATACTGTGGATTGGGTGACATTTAGTTTGGGGAAAGTGAGGGTTTAAACTTTCACCTACTATTTTAAGTAGTCATTAAAATATTCAGTGACATTTTAAAACCAATGTAATTGCAGATCATGTCCAATTTTCTATATTTTTAAACACCTGCATGCTCACAAAAAGTTATTTTTCATATATCGTTGATTTTGGATACAACTTTAAATAGTTTGATAAGGTTTAAGATGTCCCATATCTGCATTCAAATATAATTAAGTGTACAATTCCTGGATGTTTGTTCAGTCAAGATATTGTTATGGGAGCAGATGCCACAAGAGATTTACATCTTAACTGACTGGTGATCAGATTAGTGGAGATTAGAGAGAAACTTCCTCTAGGATAACACTAACAGGGAAACTGACCATGTGCCGTGCAGGCCTGCAAAAAGTAGAGTGTTTACACACTTAAATAATATATCATTTACCTAGTATGACATCTGCCAACCATCTTATTACGTTTGCGTTGGATCTGTGCTAAAATATTTCTCTGCCATAAAATTGTCTGGTTGTTGGTAAGAATTCATTTCTGTGCTTTTTCCGCTATTTACACAGTATAATGCAGTGCAATCTGGTTAATTTGCATGAGTTCTGCTGGGTTTCAGATATTGCCCTCACCATGTCAATTTAAAAAAGAGGGCATTTGTTAATAGTCGTTTTATCCCTTCACAATTTTTTTTTGTCGTATTCTAATCTGGCCCTTATATGCATTCATTATTTCAGAACGGTTAGTGGGTTTTTGTGTCAGGGAGAACAGAGACCCAGTGGTTTGGTGTGCACCCTGTCGAATTTATTAGGCAATGTACCCCTGGGTGGCCTTGTTATTTTTAGATTGTGCCTGAGTCTAGTGGAATTCTGGAGTGTAAGGGGTTACCAAACTTATCTGTAGATAAGTTGATATTAACTGAAATTAGATTAAATTGTCTCTCCTGGAAACATTTTTGGAACGTAATTTTATTTCTTTAACTAATGCTAAGTATCCTGGACAATATTTTAGTATGATAATGAAATTAACACCGAACTGTGTAGGTAGAGTCCAGGTCTGTGAGCAGCCCTATATCTAAAGCAGATGAGCAGGGTTGTGTTGAGTCAGCACTGGATACTGTCTATGTATGAAACATGGACAGAGACAGGAAGTCTGGAGTCGGTCTCACATTTCCTGTGAGCCTGGGGATCCACAGACACAGGCTCTGCTGTCACTAAAACATGACAGTGTTACTGTTCAAGACAAGTACTTGTGTTGGTAAAAAACAATAAAACTCAAGTATATTTAGCAAAAATATGCCTGAAAGTTTAAATGAGTAGATCAAAAGCAGATGAGATGAATTTAAATTTATTCTATATGATGGCTAATCTACAGAATCATGGCAAAAGAAAGCCTATATTGCCTTAGATATTAGAAATGCAAAATAAAACAAAACCAGCATGTCGCTCAATGATTGCATGCAAAAATTAACATATAAACACAACCAGCTTTATCAGCTTTTATGTTGTTTTATCACGTCAGAAAGACTCATTTAATCACAAGTCAGCAAAACTTCCATTTCATGTCAATGATAATTGAAAGTACATCTGTTATGTCCCCTTTTACAATAGAGGGTTTGCACTTACTTCACAGTTTGGTCAGTTACCCAGATGCATGGCCACATTGGAGATACTCAGATGTAAACAGCAGTATTGATTGCACTGTAAATGTACTACTGAAGATGTTGTTCTGCTAATTTATGCTGTCTAAACAATGGAAGCTGCAAAAACATGTGGAAGCTGCTAAATCATATAGAGAAGGACTTTGTTAGCAGGCAAGGGCACAATATTTTGACAAACTAAAGTTAATACATATGTACGAGCAGTATTAATTAAGATATTAGCCTATTTCACATACCTGACCGGAAATAAGAACAAACTTAATGTTGTCAAGATTCTTGCCTTGGAAATCCTGGTTCAGTTTGGCCAACCACAAATGCCTTTTGTTCCTCAGACAGTTTTTTGCACTCTTGTCCTCGATTTGTTTTAACTTTTGGCAGCCTATAGTACTCCACGTTTTTCCCGGTCCGACCAATTAGTACAGCCCAAAACATGACAGTAGTTGAGCATTTTCAGCAGCAATAATCAGCAAAATATGTGAATTTTGTTCAGTTCAATGGCATTGTTTATATTTATTACATCATTTTAAAAATGCATATTTTGAGTGAAAGCAGAAACATGCTGTTTTAATGCATAAATGCAAATGAGCTGCTGCTCCCCACCCCACTTTTTCCGGAATAGGACTGTGCTTTTACAGCTCGTACCTTGGATATTCTGCTAAAAAATGACAGTTTTGGTTTTGTTTACCAAGTCTATCATTCAGAAATCATGCGTTTTAAACCATATTAGTTTAAACATCTAATATACATCTGGCTCACGCGCAGTAAAAAAAAAAAAAACAATAAATCCACTGCTCTCTTTTCTCCTCTGATGCTGGGACTCTAAATAGTGTTCTCTGCTCGTCTGTGTAGCCAACGACAGAACAGTTAGCAAGCTTTGCTTTAACTTTCGCCATGGCATTAAAAACTGGTACACCGTTGTCGCTTGCAAAAACGCAATAACGTCACCTTGGGTGAAAACATGCAAATTGAGGAGTGGTAATATTATAATAAGATACTCTTCCTATGTCATAGGGAGAGTGAAATCTGAGCGGCTTGTTTTTCACATGCTTGCAGAAAAAGGCATACCAAAATGAAGTTACTGGGTTGTCCTTTTTAACATTTTTTGGGTTGGTAGATGCACTGGGGTCCCAATTATAACACTTAAAGGAGAAGTCCACTTCCAAAACAAAGATTCACATATAATGTACTCACCCCTTGTCATCCAAGATGTGCATGTCTTTCTTTCTCCATATAATGGACTGATATGGTGCCCCGATTTTGAACTTCCAAAATGCAGCTTAAATGTGGCTTCAAATGATCCCAAATACGGTTGTAAACAATCCCAGCTGAGGAAGAAGGGTCTTATCTAGCGAAACGATCGGTTATTTTAATAAAAATAATACAATTTATATACTTTTTAATGCCAAACGCTCGTCTTGTCTTACTCTGCCTGAACTGTTTTCCAGTTCATGACAGTTAGGGTATGTCGAAAAACTCCCATTTCATGTTCTCCCTCAACTTCAAAATCATCCTTTATCACTGTTTTACCTTTTTTGTTAAGGGTGTTTGATCTTCTTTGCATGTTCACTTTGCAAAGACTCAGTCGGTACTTCTGCAGCGATGTAGGATGATTTTGAAATGATTTTTGAAGTTGACAATCTTAGATGACAAGGGGGGTGAGTACATTATATAAGAATCTTTGTTTTGGAAGTGGACTTCTCCTTTAAACATGCGAAAAAAGTAAGATTTTCTTGATATGTCACCTATCATGATATGTTAACAACTATGAACCCAGTTCAAATTGTATGCTGATAAAGAATTTTGTAGGAAACATTGATCTATTCATTGCTTTGCTTGTAGCTTTACAATATTGTTTCATATTCCTGCATTACAACTGATGTGACAATCACAGGCGGTCATATCTGGCCTATTGTAAGAGATCTTTAACTGGAAATTGGGTGAATGAAGCATGAAGCTACTTAAAGGGGCAAGTTCTAGCCTAAGGCCTTACTTGGATGTCTATGAAACCCGGCAGTGTCTACAAGGGGTCACCCACTCAGACACAGGCGACCAAACCCTGTCAGGCAGATTATTTATGGTGCATCTCAGAGACTGTTTTACCACTGCTGCTATTCATGGAACCGCAGTGATCTTTAGAAAGCAGGAAGCATGTGGTGATGAATGGACATTAACTCATGCAGTGAAAAATCAGTGTCACTATATGGAGTTTGACCTACATATCACCCAATAACCTTTTGAGACATTAGACAGATGTCAAAATGGAATGGATGATGATTTTATAGTGTCATATAAAGGATAAATGTTTCTTTTTTATTCTCCAGAGGCAGGATGGAAGAAGCAGAACTCTTAAAGGAGCGCCTACAAGCTATTACGGTAACCACATGGGATTGTCTACTTATTTCAAAGCTCTGGAATTTACAACAACTGTATTGCGGCCACTTACATAGCATCTCTATATAAACATTCGTCCACAGAATAAGAAAAAAATCCAAGAGGAAATTGCTCTCAAACGGCTTGAGATCGACAGAGAGAAACTAAAGCTTCAACATGTCAAGGTACCTTCTTGATGTTGGAAGTATAGTTTCCTGTTAATCAGCATTTTTCTGAATTGTGTGGTCTAGGATTTAAAGCATCTCTACATGTCTTTTATAGAAAAGGTCCATGAGAGATCTGTGGCTCATGGATGGGATGAACAGCAGTAATGCACAGGAAACACAAAAAGCTCTTGAAGATGCGCAACAGACTAAACACCTCAAGAGCAACATACATCGGTAAGATGAAAGAATAAAGTTAGATTTCATTATTGTATGGGTTCATTACTGTAGCATTTTCATTTGTTTATCTTTTTGATAAAGAATGGCAGTTAGTTTATTGAGATTGTCATGGCAAATCAGGCTCACTGACATCTCATAAATACAAATCGTTTTCAATCTGAACATTGTGTTAAGAGTTCAATCTTTTAAAGGTCTTTTGTATTTAACTCAAAGAACTTCAGGGCTGGTTGTGATGTTTCTCAGCTAATGTCATTTGCCCTGTGGTGCCGTAATGAAATCTATTAGAGTGAAGTATGAGGCAAGAGATGTGCAATGCTTTGTAACTGCATTGCATTGTAGTAGCAATGAAGTCAGAGAAGGATGCTAAAAAAAGCTGTTTCCATGTCCTTGAAAGGCTGCTACATGCAGGTCGCAGCCTGGCCCAAATATTGCTGTCTGTTTCATTTTTAGAGAGTGCATTAATTGATTCAGACTGATGATGATTCTGATTCAGTCACATGAGAGAGTAAATTCAAATGTGTGTTATTAAATATTTGTTTATATTGCTTTCATAATTGCTTCTTGGGTCTAGCATGTCTATGCGACAAAAAGTGCAAACAGAGTGACGGGTGCTTTGTCAGGGACGGCAGTCTTGTGTGACTTGACCCGGTAATACAGGTCAATCTCAGTGTGTGTGCCAGGACTGCATATTTAGAAAGTCTTATTTAAACAATTATTGTAACGCATGCTCTGTAGGATAGAGAAAGAGATTGAAGCATTGGAGAGAGAGGAAATGAACATCTCAACAAATGAGGGACTGATTCTAAAGAGGCTAAAAGCCATTGAAAAGTCTCCAGAGGACATCATTAAGGTACACTGCTTTTGATGTGGTTAATAAATTAAAATAAGAAACATTTTGTTTCAGTGAACTACATAGACTTTATATGTTAAGACATGATTGTGTTTGTATCTCCACAGGCAGTGAAAGCAGATTTCACATCAGGTAAGTGCTATAAAACTCCATCGCAATGCTGTATGGACCATAAACAAATTGCCAGAATATTTTTGTGTTAAGTTTTGCCATGTTTATGAATCTTTTCATTGTTTTGGCAGAGCCGATCTATATTCATTCAACGATTCCTAATATGCTAAAGCCCAGCACCCCCCTATTAAAACAGAGGAAGAAACAAGACCTGGAAACTGAAGCAAAAACCAACCAAGCCAAACCTGGTAAACTGAAAGAACTGTTTTCAACATACAGTGTTTCTATAATGTAGAACAACAAAATCAATTATTTTGACAGGATTTTCCAAATGGGGGTTAGCAAATTCTTGGTAGACCCCAAGGGTATCATTAGTTGCGTAAAGCTAACTAAAAAAGTGAATTAAATTATAAAAGTGTCAGATTATGATAAAAAACTAAATGAATCTTACTAAACCAAGATTGAAACTTTATTTATTGTCATGTGACCAGTAACCAAAAGCTTATAATCTTGCAAACGTAGTGTTAAATTGAAATGTTTTTTGGTGTGCTTTGAGGAAATATTTTAGATCAAATAGATTTAGATGACAAAAAATTTTGGGAATCCAAGGGATTTATGTGATTTATTATGCAAAAATTGCTTTTATAAGGTGTTTGAACAGTTGTGTGGCCGCAGTGTGTGAAAACAGCAAGCCTGTGATGGTAAAAATCCACCCAGTCATTTTTTTTATAATCCTAATAAATCATAAACAGTCTCTCTGAACAAGCCGTTACAGATTTCTCCCTGCTAACATGTCATTGTAGGGAGAAATCCGTGCCCATTTGTGATGATCTCTGCCCTATTAGCATGGGCACAGCCCTGAGTGAGTGAAGAGTGCACCAGCTCATTTGCATCTAAAGGGACAAACACATACCCTCAACCCCACAAGTTGATTCTTTATTGTCTTCATGAAATGTCTGCAACATACTTTGTTTAAAATTCCTCAATGGTCATGTAAAACAACCACCTTTTTGCCTTGTCAAAAACAGCTCTGTTCACAGCAACCCATTTTGATGCATGTCTCTTTAAATGATAATTGAGCTACTGCTAACCCCGCCCCCTCTTCCAGGGATGTTGGGAGGAAATGAAGACTCTTATGTTCACTTTTACATGTAACTACAAAATACCTGCAATGCTTATGAGACATTATTGTCACCACAGCACAGCGAAAATGGCGGACGGCATACAACTGGCTGAGGGCGAAAATCTGCTTATACGGGAAAGTCCATTAGCACTTATAGGCGGGGCCTGAAAATCAAAACGGCTTGATAAATGAGACAATTTAAGTTTTAGATTTTTATCTATTGGTTGTGTCCACACACTGCTAAGACACATTTATATATATACTGACCAAAATTATAAATGCAACACTTTTGTTTTTGCCCTCATTTTTCATGAGCTGAACTCAAAGATCTAAGACTTTTTCTATGTACACAAAAGGCATATTTCTCTAAAATATTGTTCACAAATCTGTCTAAATCTGTGTTAGTGAGCACTTCTCCTTTGCCGAGATAATCCATCCACCTCACAGGTGTGGCATACCAAGATGCAGATTAGACAGCATGATTATTGCACAGGTGTGCCTTAGGCTGACCACAATAAAAGGCCACTCTAAAATGTGCAGTTTTACTTTATTGGGGGGGTCCAGGGGGGTCCGAAAACCAGTCAATATCTGGTGTGACCACCATTTGCCTCACGCAGTGCAACACATCTCCTTCGCATAGAGTTGATCAGGTTGTTGATTGTGGCCTGTGGAATGTTGATCCACTCCTCATCAATGACTGTGCGAAGTTGCTGGATATTGGCAGGAACTGGAAAACGCTGCATCCCAAACATGCTCAGTGGGTGACATGTCCGGTGAGTATGCTGACCATGCAAGAACTGGGATGTTTTCAGCTTTCAGGAATTGTGTACAGATCCTTGCAACATGGGGCCGTGCATTATCATGCTGCAACATGAGGTGATGGTCATGGATGAATGGCAAAACAATGGGCCTCAGGATCTCGTCACGGTATCTCTGTGCATTCAAAATGCCATCAATAAAATGCACCTGTGTTCGTTGTCCATAACATATGCCTGCCCATACCATAACCCCACCGCCACCATGGGCCACTCAATCCACAACGTTGACATCAGCAAACCGCTCACCCACACAACGCTATACACGCTGTCTGCCATCTGCCCTGTACAGTGAAAACCAGGATTCATCCGTGAAGAGAACACCTCTCCAAAGTGCCAGATGCCATTGAATGTAAGCATTTGCCCACTCAAGTCAGTTAGAGCGGCGAACTGCACTCAGGTCGAGACCCCGATGAGGACGACGAGCATGCAGATGAGCTTCCCTGAGATGGTTTCAGTTTGTGCAGAAATTCTTTGGTTATGCAAACCGATTGTTGCAGCAACTGTCCGGGTGGCTAGTCTCAGGCAATCTTGGAGGTGAAGATGCTAGATGTGGAGGTCCTGGGCTGGTGTGGTTACACATGGTCTGTGGTTGTGAGGCCGGTTGGATGTACTGCCAAATTCTCTGAGACACCTTTGGAGATGGCTTATGGTAAAGAAATGAACATTCATCTCACGGGCAACAGCTCTGGTGGACATTCCAGCAGTCAGCGTGCCAACTGCATGCTCCCTTAAAACTTGCGACATCTGTGGCATTGTGCTGTGTGATAAAACTGCACATTTTACAGTGGCCTTTTATTGTAGCCAGCCTAAGGCACACCTGTGCAATAATCATGCTGTCTAATCAGCATCTTGATATGCCACACCTGTGAGGTGGATGGATTATCTCGGCAAAGGAGAAGTACTCACTAACACAGATTTAGACAGATTTGTGAAGAGTATTTTATAGAAATAGGCCTTTTGTGTACATAGAAAAAGTCTAAGATCTTTGAGTTCAGCTCATGAAAAATGGGGGCAAAAACAAAAGTGTTGCATTTATAATTTTGGTCAGTGTATATATATTCTAATATATTACACACATTCCATTTGTCTCCTACAGCTTTGTTCGCCATGGAAATTAATGTTCAGAAGGACTTGCTCACTGGTGAAAGCCAAGTCCTTTCCACTTCCACCATTTCTCCCCAAGAGCTCCAGCAGAAAGGCATCAAAGTCTACGACGATGGACGGAAGTCCATCTATGCTCTGCGTACAGACGGCCACCAGCCTGGGGCGAATGGAGTGGATGAACTCAGTCCCATTGAAGTCGAGGAATTGCTGAGACAGGCGTCTGAGAAAAAGAAGATGTGTAGTCAGGTTCAAATGAACCCTTCATATCACTACAACCTTTCCCATAAACTACAATCAGCCCCTGACAAAAGAAAGAGCCTAGAGTCCAACGGATATCAAGATCCCTATAGCGACGACTTATCGGCATGGCCTGAGCTTGTGTACGATGATGGTGTTTGCTATCCAGAGGACGTGGGTCATGGAGTTCCTCTTCTGCCAATGCCTAATTACAATGACAGACCAGACGAATATTACCACAACAGCCGAGGGGAAAGACACATGCATGGACCATATTACAACCAAAGAGAGAACCACCGGGGAATGCGCCATTTGGATAGTGACATCAGAAACCACAGCCCGTGTCCAGCCTACTCTGAGAACTCCAAACTCAGCGTCTTGAACGCCATGCCATCGGACGAGCCCGTCACCATGATCTTCATGGGCTACCAGAATGCTGAAGATGACAGTCAGAGTTATGAGGGCTCAGTTCGGGCAGAGCTGGTGGTCATTGGAGATGGTGAAGATGAAGCAAGCAAGAGCCTCAACCCCCATCAGAACTCCAATGCCAACAACGCCTTTCCCTACTCTGCTGGACGGAAAGGCAAAAGAGATGGCACGGAGGAATCATCCACTACAGGTACCCCAAAGATCAAAAAGGTCAAAAGGAGACATAAGCCCTGCTGTGTGTTGATGTAGTTTCACTAACACTCTATCAGCTCTTCTATGATGCAGCTTCTTACCAGACTGGCTTCTCTTGCTCTGCATGCTGGACACTGCTGTCTTACATTGTGGTTTTCAGTTTTTCAGTGTCTTAACAAACTGCTTTCTATCTTTCATGTTGGTATTTGCTTATGTTGTCCGACAATGTGTGTAGAAACACATTGTTGTACTGTATATGCATAACTTTAGAGCAGGGGTCTTCAATTAGTGGTATCGCATTTAATCTCAAATCAATTTTTGTGGAAATGTTTATTAAGTTAACTAAAAATACTTCTAAAATTCATCTCGCTCACCAAGGCTGCATACATTTAATAGAAACCCCAGTAAAAACTGTAATATTGTAAAATATTATTGTGATTGAAATAACTATGTTCTGTTTTTTCTGTATTTTCTGAATTCTCCACACCCATTACTCCAGTCACATGATCATTCAGAAATCATTGTAATATGCCAATATGGTGCTAAAGAAACATTTCTTATCAGTTTGATATGAAAGATTTACGTTATTTAAAAAATCCACTTCGTTTTATACATATTTTGGCCTGTGTGGGGCGCATTTATTTCGATGACTTTAAATGGTTGCACTCAGTGAGCTACTGGCGGTGTCTATTGCTATTTTTACCGTATCACAACTAGTAAAAAAAAAAAAATATTGATACAATGCCACATTGTGTGGCTTTTGGTTGTAATTTTTCAGTCGAAAGGCAACAAGAGAAGTGATGCAAGTCTTCACTGCTTTTCAAGTGATAATATGAGGAGAAAAGAATAGAAAGATTCCTGTGAACTAATAAAACTTCATAAAGACCTGCGTCTTTGTTCTCTCCACTTTATCCCTGATGCTTTTGAGGCTTTTAGTAGACCACAGCTACTGAAAGAGCTTGAAAACGGCAGACACAAGAAACGCTAGATGCCATCCTGGCAGAATGTAAACATGCCGACATTTGACGTGATGCTGCAGCCACTGCAGGAGTTTCTTGATATCCAGGTGCATTTAGATTTAAGCCTACGCTTATATCCATCTCCACCTGTTACCATTTTCAGTAGCTATGTATTTTATTTTCCAAGTTGTTCTGCGGTAAAAATAGCAACAGGTAGCACCAGTAGTTCACAAAGTGCAACCATTTCCAACCTGATCTCATGACAAAAATGTACCTGTGGGAGCTTTTTCCCAAGATGTACGTTTTGTGACATTCAGTGTGAATTGTCCACTGAGTGGCGCTAAAAGACTGTTCGCCTTTTTCCCCCGGAACAGATGAACACGTTTGTCGTTGAGTGGCGCTATAACTAATGCTATGTGACGTTTTAAAATAACGTGCTGTCTGCACTACACCTAAACCTACACGAAAGTATGAACAAAAGTGAATGTGACATAAAAACGCAATTGCAGCCATACAGTTTTAGCTTGTTTTTGATCTCTCATCTTTCAGCTCTTTCATCGTGAGTCATGTTTTTCGAACCCCCACACCTAACCCTAAACCTACCAAAACTAGGGGGTAGTAATCTGGCGGGGGTCAACACCGAAAGTGAAACATATGGAGCTGTAATCATTAACTGTTTTACCACCTCTAGTGTTAATTTCTTTTGAAAACTGCAGTGATATGTACTTATTGGTCTTGCGAAAAAGTTCCCACAGGTACATTTTCATTGTGAGATCAAATAGGCCATTTCCTGTCATCGAAATGATGGCACCCCCCATAGTCCGAAATATATATAAAACGGTGTGTTTGTATAAAATAGTGTAAATCTTTCATGGGTTTTCTGCTACTTACTTCAGTAAGAGACATCATTTACATTATATTAAGCCATACGAGTCTTAACACCCAAGGTTCTCTTTAAGATGTATATTATTGTACAGTTTAATTTCACTTGAAGTAGGCATATGATACGAACTGATTTTTAATGAATGTGCAATGTATCGTATGTAAATACGTTATGTAGAACCCCTGCATGTTATTAAAGGTCAGGCTTAGAATGCATCTATTTGTACACAAAACGTGTTTGTATCCACCAAGGCATCCCTAAAAAAAAGTTGAAGACCCCTGATTTAGAGCTTTACCTCCCTCTTGTGGTAAAAGGATGGAAATTCACATCTCTTTCAAAATAATACATGCTAAATGCAACTACTCTCCTTTATTTTCATCTGCCAAACTTTCTATGCTATTCTATGCTATTTCTTTTGACATTTTGCATATGTTAACTATACTTTTGCCACTTTTAATAATTAGCATGATGGCATGCAATCTGCTGTGACATGTACAGACTTGCTTGCTGTCATGGATTGTGCTTCTTTTGTCTTTTGTTCTCTTTCTTTTGCTTTGATTTTGTTTATGGGTGTTTTGTGAAAAGCGTGACTGATGAACCTTTTTAATAAAATTGACTGAATCAGTCTTGTTTTTTTTTCTTCTTTTTTAATATTCTGACAAGTTCTGTTTAAAGGGATCGTTCACCCAAAATCAAAATATATTTATTAATAGGTGTTATATTATTATTATTATTATTATTATTATTATTATTTATAAACTATTATAGTGTTTATTAATATTTTGAATTGAGCCATTTATTTTTCCCCCCACTGAAATGTAGTCATTCAAATTTGCTTCTGTCTTTTTGTATAATTAATTCAACTTTATTTCAATAAAAAAATTCATTTTTAAATTTTTAGCTAACAATATCAACACATTGTTTTTTTTTTTATTCCAAGGAACACAGAGGAAGTTATATTGTAAGAGCCGCATAAAGGTTTTTTGAAAAGGTCTTTGGTGTTCCACAGGAAATGTAACAGTACAGATTTTAGAAGTCATGAGTAAATGACAGAATATTCATTATTTTGAGTGATCTATTCCTTTAATGCGGAAAAAAACAGTCTGATTACGACGTCACCACCCACACAAATGTTGCATGAAAAGATTAGTGACTCACTTTTGACACCACGCTAACTTAAAGCCATTATGACAATATTTTGCTGTTATAGACTCAGTATGAACAAAGTCATTTAACAGTATGCTTTATCTAAAGAATGGGGGACACAATCCCACACATGACCCCCTCTCTGTCATCGCTCCATTGTAAAATACACAATCAAGCCTTGTCAATCTTCTTTAAAAACACACACACACACTACAGTGGTGGGCAGATAATTTGCTGCGCATGTGTTTCAACCTTAAGAGGCTTTTAAGAAGGCTGGGTCGTGTGCTGAAACACTCTTATATAATCAATCTTGGGGATTATATAAATAGGGATAGCATGTTTCTGAGGACAAATGTCCTTATAGCTGGAGTTTATTAAGATTACCCTTTTACTTAAACTTCACCATAAGATTAATCGTTGAGGAGATGGAACGCTTCTGAGAGCTATTAAGTGAAAAGCTGCTGGTGTTGGATCTGGTGTGCATCAGCATGTGCGTGCTGTCCATTAACTTGTGTTTGGTTGGGAGAATACAATTGAGTAGCTAAATCAATGTTTTTTTTTTCTCTCATGCTCCCTACAGCATTACAGATACAGATGGAAAAACTGGGTCAAACGGCATAACGCACATTTTGTGGCACTCACACTTTGGGAACTCTGAGACTCTCGCATGATTGTCCAGAGCGGCCAGCGAATCGAGGATCTTGAATCAACATCTCAGAGGAGCCTTCTGAAAGCAAAATAAGGATGTGTTATTAACACTTTTCGAGAAAATAGTTCACAAAAATGTTGAATTTGAATTCTAACTCTTTACAACTTATCATTTTATGCTGCTGTCAATTTAATTTATTTCTACACATAATTTAACTACAATTTTAATGACAGTAGTGTTTGAATAAGAACACTATATTGCCAAAAGTATTCGCTCACCTGCCTTGACTCGCATATGAATTTAAGTGACATCCCATTCCTAATCCATAGGGTTCAATATGACGTCGGTCCACCCTTTGCAGCTATAACAGCTTCAACTCTTCTGGGAAGGCTGTCCACAAGGTTTAGGAGTGTGTTTATGGGAATTTTTGACCATTCTTCCAGAAGCACATTTGTGAGGTCACACACTGATGTTGGACGAAAAGGCCTGGCTCTCAGTCTCCGCTCTAATTCATCCCAAAGGTGTTCTGTCGGGTTGAGGTCAGGACTCTGTGCAGGCCAGTCAAGTTCATCCACAGCAGACTCTGTCATCCATGTCTTTATGGACCTTGCTTTGTGCACTGGTGCACAGTCATGTTGGAAGAGGAAGGGGCCAGCTTCAAACTGTTCCCACAAAGTTGGGAGCATGGAATTGTCCAAAATGCCTTGGTATGCTGAAGCACTCAGAGTTCCTTTCACTGGAACTAAGCAGCCAAGCCCAGCTCCTGAAAAACAACCCCACACCATTATCCCCCCTCCACCAAACTTTACACTTGGCACAATACAGTCAGACAAGTACTGTTCTCCTGGCAACCGCCAAACCCAGACTTGTCCATCAGATTGCCAGATGGAGAAGCGTGATTCGTCACTCCAGAGAACACGTCTCCGCTGCTCTGGAGTCCAGTGGCGGTGTGCTTTAAACCACTGCATCTGATGCATTGCACTTGGTGATGTATGGCTTGGATGCAGCTACTCGGCCATGGAAACCCATTCCATGAAGCTCTCTGCGCACTGTTCTTGAGCTAATCTGAAGACCACATGAAGTTTGGAGGTCTGTAGCGACTGACTCTGCAGAAAGTTGGCGACCTCTTCGCACTATGCGCCTCAGCATCCGCAGACCCCGCTCCATCAGTTTACATGGCCTACCACTTCGTTGCTGAGTTGCTGTCGTTCCCAAACGCTTCCACATTCTTATAATACAGCTGACAGTTGACTGTTGAATATTTAGGAGCGAGGAAATTTCACGAATGGACTTGTTGCACAGGTGGCCTCCTATCACAGTCCCACGATGGAATTCACTGAGCTCCTGAGAGCGACCCATTCTTTCACAAATGTTTGTAAAAACAGGCTGCATGCCTAGGTGCTTGATTTTATACACCTGTGGCCATGGAAGTGATTGCAACACCTGATTCCGATTATTTGGATGGGTGAGCGAATACTTTTGGCAATATAGTGTATTTCACATTAAAAACATTTACATATAGTCCCCATAGTTGAACTTATAAAAATTACCCTGTTCAAAAGTTTACATACGCTTGATTCTTAATACTGTGTTGTTCCTTGAATGATCCACAGCTGTTTGGTTTTTTTTTTAGTGATAGTTGTTCATGAGTCCCTTGTTTGTCCTGAACAGTTAAACAGACCGCTGTTCTTCATAAAAAAAGATCTTCATGTCCCACAAATTCTTTGGTTTTTCAGCATTTTTGTGTATTTGAACCGTTTCCAACAATGACTGTATGGTTTTGAGATCCATTTTTTCACACTGAGGACAACTAAGGGACTCATATGCAACTATTACACAAGGTTCAAATGCTCACTGATGATCCAGAAGGAAAAACGATGCATTAAGAGCCAGGGGTGTAAACTTTTGAACAAAATGAAGATGTGTACTTTTTTCATATTTTGCCTAAATATCTTCTTTTTTATTTTTAATTTATTACTGCCCTTCAGAAGATACTTACATCTTTCCCAGAAGACAAAATAAGTAAAATTTACCTTGATCTTCAAAAAGTTACTATTACACCTACTAGCTCTTAATGCATCATGTTTCTGCAAGGTGTATGTAAACTTTTGACCTCAACTGTATCTGCTGAAAGCAATGACACTAACTAATTTTCTAGATGAACATAAACTCAATTGCTATATCTTATTTTGAAGGCTGTGCCTTAAAGGCATAGTTCACCCAAAAATGAAAATTCTGTCATTAATTACTCACCCTCAAGACCTGCGTTCATCTTTGGAACACAGATTAAGATATTTTTGATGAGATCTGAGAGCTTTGTGACCCTGGATAGACAGCAACGCAACTGACATGTTCAAGGCCCGAAACGTAGTAGAGAAATCATTAAAATAGTCCATGTGACATCAGTGGTTCAACCATAATGTTATGAAGCTATTTTTGTGCACAGAGAAAACCAAAATAACAACTTTATTCAACAATTTCTTCTCTTCTGTGTCAGTCTTCAATGCATGTTCACAAGAGTACCACAACACATACATTCCTCTGATCGAAAACAAGGCGCAACATTTATTATATTTATACTATTTTAATGACTATCTTACTACCTCTCTGGGCCTTGAACGTGGTAGTTGCACTGCTGTCTGTGCAGGTTCAGAAAGCTCTTGGATATCATCAAAACATCTTAATTTGTGTTCCGAGGTTGTGTTTGTCAGCTGCATACATCGAGAATGTCTCGTTTACAAAAATGAACCATTATAAAGTTGACTTATTCCTTGTGAGGCATAAATTACTGTAAGTTCTTTCATACTCTGCAAGTTAATGGTTACTTTTCCTAAATGAGATGGCCCTGATGACATATTCGGGCAACAAATGTGACCTCTGGAGGCCGCAGCTTTTGAATTGAGACAGCAAATATTATGAAAGCTATACATGAGAGCCAAGACTGAACCTCTAAAAAGAAAAATATTTCTGTTTTATGTCAAAACAGTGTATGAAACATCCTTTCAGATGTGCTCTACTCGTAGAGGAAAACCAGGAATGACAATAAAACCTCATGATGTGTGTGTATGTGGCTGACAGCTGTTTGAGACACCTCTATTATCTGTGCTAATGAATGAATTGGTCTGTCTTTTGTTTTGATGCTCTTTTTTTATCAGATGTCCATGTCAAGGTCATCTTTTTGAGTCCTTATTTGATAATATTATTATTAGATAAAATAGTAAGTGGTGCCTTCAACTAACAAATATTAAAGAGATATTTCACTTGAAATGAAAATTATTACCGTTTCAGTCTCATTCTTTAAACTCGTATGACTTTATCTCTTCTGTGAAACACAAAATTAGAATTTTTTTAGCTTATATATATATATTTTTTAAATTAGTTCACCCAAAAATGAAAATTTTGTCATTAATTACTCACCCTCATGTCATTCCAAACCCGTAAGACCTTTGTTCATCTTCAGAACAAAAATGAAGATATTTTTGATGAAATCCAAGAGCTTTCTGACCCTGACTGACACAGAAGAGAAGAAATTGCTGAATAAAGTTGTTATTTTTGCTCACAAAAACTATTCTCGTAGCTTCATAAAATTAAGGTTGAACCACTGATGTCACATGGACTATTTTATCGATGTCCTTACTACCTTTTTGGGTCTTGAACGTGTCAGTTCCATTGCTGTCTATGCAGGGTCAGAAAGCTCTCGTATTTTACCAAAAATATCTTAATTTGTGTTCCGAAGATGAATGAGGTCTTAGGGGGTTTGGAACGACATCAGAGTAATTAATGACAGAACTGGATAGTTTTTAGTTATTTTTTGTACATTTCAACATTAAATATTTGAAATTTCTGATATTTTAATTAGATAATTTAAAACATTTCTTTGGCGTACGATGAAAGTAGATTGGGACCAGGGATAGTCGTAGTTACCGTTCATTCTCATTACGTGGTAAAGAGCAGCTTGGACAATCTGCTAAATATCTACTTTTATGTTTCACAAAAAAAGGGGTTTGGTGACAACATAACAGTGAGTAAATGACATAATTTACACTTTTCTTGTTACGCTGTGGCTTTTACAACAATAGAAATATTAGACAAATATTTTTGATGAATAAACACCCTATAGTGTTGTTTTGGTCACTCTAGTTTTGCAAAACTGATGGTGGAGTGATGTGAGGAAAAAAAATAAATAACAAAATAAATCAGATTAAAGCTGATCCTTTAATACACTGAGCCTCTGTATTTGATTCTGTGCACTGGCGACTTACAGCAAACTGTCTGATAACAGACGTCTAGTGTGCTTTTTTTTTTTTCAGAGCAGTGAGGATTGTGTGCAAATATATTTTTAGGTATAGTCTCCTTTCCCTATGTGCCTGTGTGTGTGAGAGAGCGGGAGCTTGTCATGTCTGTCAGTGGAGTGACTGTGCTGCCATTGGTCGATTCCCACGCATTCAATCAGAGCTGTGGCTTGTGTCACACACATTCACACATTCACACACACTAACACACATACATGCACTCAGAGGAAGAACCGAGACCTTCACTGTTAAACCAGCCGACCTCAAAGCTCCATCACTGACAGTAAGTATGCAAATTCCAAACTTTTCTATTGATGTTTATTTAACATGTGACACATCTGTCAGTCTCTGGACGGAGAGATGAGTCATTGTGCACCTGCATCTGATGAGATTTTTATGCATCTTTAACAGAGTTTAAAAAAGGGTCAGATTTACACTTAAGAGTTTTGGAAATGATGTGCATTGTGGTGGGAAGGTCTTAAGGAGGAAAAGCACGGAGGAGAGAAAGACGATGCCTTTTTTGGTGTTACATTTTCAATTTGTTAGAGTGTATTCATGCTGCTTTTTTGTCAAGCGTGTGGGATGGTAGCTACAAAAACACAGAAGACGGGGGAAAAAACATGCAGAGCCTGAGCCAGTAACACAGGCAGCAAACAGACAGAAAATCCTTCACCAAACTTACTGTCGTTATTTTTACCATGTTGTTCAGCAAGCAGATTGGAACTGTATATCCTGGAATGAAGCTTTGCTTCATTCCCTAGCACATCCAAAGATGATTTCAGTTTATTTACAAGATACACTGGATATTTACATTTATCAGTTTACAATCAGATCACCCAAAATGGGTATTAATAATAGGTAAACATGGTCTCAGGATCAGGTTTTTATGCATTGTCAAAACTATTTTATATCACTGGAACCATTAAACCAAGCTCATCTGAGCATATGGATATGAAGTTAGAATGTGGAACTACACAATAAATAGAATTTGCATCAAAGCTGAAAACACCGCAATATCACATGGCAAGTGAGTAATACATAATTCTGGATTATTCCTGGAAAACATGATGATATAAGGATTTATTTGGTTTAGAGTCTAAGTCTTCTAAGTATTAATGGAAAATAAGTTTTTATCAATCAATCAATCAATCAATCAATCAACCAACCAACATACCACTACATCATATCTAACTTTTTTTCCAAATCCAAATTTAAGTGATTTGTCTGTGTCAGAGGATTCAGAGTTAAAAATAAAGCCTCAGAGGATTTATAAATACAGAAGCGGATTTCTCCAGAGAGATTTTTCATTGATTTTCTGAAAAAGCACATATAAATGCATATTCACACTTTATTTAACGTTACATTGCTAAATTAAAATACTTGAACAAGCTCTGCCTTCTATCAAAAAGTCATAAGTCGTTTATTGTAATAAATACATCTACAATTGATTGTTTATTAGGTTTCATTAGGTCATTAAATATATAGGCAATTCATTACGTATATATATATACAGTAAAACCAAAAAATTATTCAGACACCTTCAACGTTATCACAGTTTATTCGCTACAGTTTAGAAAATGGTAATAAAATATGACAAATCTCAAAAGTTAATTCGTGTCAGAACAAATTCATCGTGATAATGTCAGATAACTTTGGTTAGGATAAAGATATGTAACAAAACATGGTCAGGTCAAAATGTCAAATCAAATTTTTGGTCCCATTTTTTTTTTTTCCACTGTATAAAGAATCTTTGAGTATAATATGTCACAAGGTTACTTTATTTTGATATCCTCACTTACATGAACAATAGTGTTCTGCACCCACTAGTAAAAAAATATCAAAAATTATATCTGGTGTCTGAATAATTTTTGGTTTTACTGTACATAAACTCATTACTCAATAGGTTTCCCGGATGAGTGATTATTCGTACCGTGTTGCAACAGACATTATTCAAAAATACATTACAATGAATGAGAATATTCATTCAATATCAGTATCAAAAATTAAAGATAGCATAACAATGATTTTTTTTTCGTCCTTTCTAGTACACACATATACTGTATATAAACGTGAGGATAATGTTGCACAGCGGGAGTGACCTTGGTCAGAATTATGGACTGTATGTTCAAAATCGCGTGGGCAAAGCCAAGCGTTCAATAGTTGGTTGAGAAAGTGTGGGCGCCCAGAGGGACAGAGCGGCTCTGTAGCTCAGTGCAACCAGTGCTGGCGGGGCTCAGACATTCAGTTGCTGCCGTTTCTGTCAATATCTGTTCTATCTGCTCTATTTCACCTTTGACAGTCGCTGACGGATCGATAGGTCTGAACAGGAGTTTGTCGCGAGCTTGATTTCCCCTCTTCGAGTTCAACCATATGAATTACTCCCGACGCGTCGCCATTTGGTTACTCGCGTTATCTGTACAAATTATACAGGCATGTGCGTATTGCGGTAGATTGGAGATGATATCCGTTTGGCTCCTGTTTTTGAAGCTGCTGGTAGGTATGAAAATACTGAAGCTTTGTGCATCTGTTGCATCCGTATCTGCTTTGGCGAACATCTGCATGCGCAAGGCACGAAGAGGGAATGGTGCAGGAATTCGGTGTGCTGCATTTTTGTACTGTCGTGTTTGGCAGTGTGTCCAGTGTATTTAAAAAAGAGTTGTGATGCTGCGTTGTCTCCATCCGATATTTCGTGACTGATTGGTAATACATTTCTTAACTGCTTGCAGTAACACTGCAGTGATACAAAATATAAACACTATGCTTTTGGCTCATCAGAGTCACTTCAGTATCATTTACAAGAGAGAAGTTAGACGTAAAGAGATAATTCACCTTCACAAAAAAAAAAAAATCAGTTTAAAACAAAAGGTGATGTTAGGTAGTGCATAGAAACGAGATGCATTGAACTGAGATGCAATGAATGGTTACTTAATCTTAGTCCCTAACACATTTTAATTTTGTGGTGAGCTATCTCTTTAACTTAACAGTCACACTTATTGGATAATATCAGATGACATCATTTTGCGCTGTGCAGAATTCCACCTCTGGCAAAGTGGATGTAATGTTCAGACATCAGAAATGTATTTTCCAAAACAGGCAGGATTAGTCTGGGGTTAATGGTGGTCACAGCACCAGCAGGCATGTATAAAAGAACATCTCATCTGCTCGATATGAGCAATAGATTTGTTTCTCTGTCTCTCTTACTGGATAAACTCAGGCTGATAGCCATAATAAACCTACGGCATGGCACTTTGATAAGGTTGGCTCTGACTAGTGAGCCGCTTCCTACATGGCTCATAAACAGGACAGCCTCCTCAGATCCAGCATGTTGCCAAGCAACCGCTACTTTTCAGGGAAAAAACGCAAAACAGACCCTATGAAATTATATCTTGCCAATAAATTATGACTGTGACAGTATTATATAAAATGGCACTGTGAACATCCACAATCTGTAAGCTTTATATTTTATGAGTGAAAGCACCGAAGCAGCACAGAGAAGAGAATGGCAAGCTGCTAAGTGATAAATGAGGAACAAGGATTTTAAAATGATTTTAGCTAGTTCTTGTGCAGTCATCTAATTAGCTTTTGGATTGATAGAACTTTCAAGAATGAAGTGTACTTCCTCATAAGTGCTTCCCTTCACTTTGTTTAAGCTTAGGAAGTTTTGTAATCACAGCTTGTCGTAGATGTTCAAGTTAGATATTAGAGATTTTTGTACATGTCTTCCTTATTAACCCCAGTTGAATTAACTCATCAGCTTTTAAAATTCTGCCATTAATTACTTACCCTCATGTGGTTTCAAACCTGTAAGACCTTTGTTCATCTGCTGAACGCAAATTAAGATATTTTTGATGAAATCTGAGAGCTTTCTGACCCTGCATAGACAGCAAGGCGACTACCACGGTCAAAGCCCAGAAAGGTAGTAAGGATATCGATAAAATAGTCCATCAGTGGTGACATCAGTAGTGCAATCTTAATTTTATTAAGGTACGAGAATACTTTTTGTGCACAAAGAAAACAAAGTACCATCATGCATGAGTGTGGTGCTCCTGACACAGGAGCCAGAAGAAGAAATTGTTGAATAAAATTGTTATTTCTTGTAGCTTGATAAAATTGTCACATGGACTGTTTTAATAATGTCCTTACTACCTTTCTGGGTCTTGAACGTCTCTGTTGCATTGCTGTCTATGCACGGTCAGAAAGCTCTCGGATGTCATTAAAAATATTTTCATGTGTGTTCTGAAGATGAACGAAGGTGCTATGGATTTGGAACGACATGAGGGTGAGTAATTAATGACAGAATTTTCATTTTTGGGTGAACTAACCCTTCAAAAACACCTAAATGAGGGATAAAATTAAAGAAGAATTCTGTTTTCTATAGTCAGATATTTTGTGGTTCTGATTTTCTGGGTGGCTTCTAAAACATACTTTAATGTAGATTTCAGCCCACTTTGAGGTTGCATGCTGTTAGAAACCACTTCTCATGGTTATTTGCTATCAAAGAGGTCCACCCACTTATATCTCACAGCATGAATACAAGAATAGCTTGATCAAACTAAAGTAATGCTGTGCAGTTCTGCTAGAAACAGCACAAGACTGGATCTTCTAGTTTAATGTTGTCTATTAATTTTTTTCAGAACTTTTCAAGTAGCAAGACTAGAAGAAAAATTGTTGGTGTTTGTGCAGTGATTTTAGTATTTCTAAGCTTGGTGTTTCTTTAATTCTAAACAGCTCTTTTTGATGTAACTTTCATAGAGAGCCACAGCTGGTGTGCGAAGGTCATATGGAAGTGAACTAAATGAAGGCAAAAGCACCCCTGTAAATCAGCAACAAAAAGAGCAGGAATACCTATCCGAAGTAGTCACCATGGAGACCAGCCAGCTTTCAGAAATGGCTGATCTAACAGACTGTAAAATGGATCCTGGGTGTACAGAGGACCAGACATGCCAGTTCACTGAGGAGGTGGATGAATGTTTTGTCACATATTTCTCAGAGTGCCTGGATACCACACAGAGCAAGCCCCATGAAGATCTGGATGGGCCAGAAAACAAAGCCATAACTAATGAATGTGATAGCTCAGGTGAATCTGATGAAAGCAAAGACTCTCAAGAAGGCATTATGGCCAAGTTCAATGAACAAGATAAGCCACCTGGCATAGAATCTTTGGCCTTTGAGTCTCATGAAGAGCCTTTTGTGAATGACAAACCAGAAGAAGAAATGGAAATCAACCATTTGGATGATGCCCAGGAGGAAGAACATGATAAACCTGAGGAGAGGGTAGAATCACAAGAAGAATCTGTGCTGGAAGCACAAGCAAAATCAGTGCTTGAGGCACAAGAAGAATCTGTACTGGAAGCACAAGAAGAATCTGCGCTTGAGGCACAAGAATCTGTGCTGGAAGCACAAGATCAATCAGTGCTTGAAGCTCAAGAAGAATCTGTGCTGGAAGCACAAGAAGAATCTGTGCCGGAAGCACAAGAAGAATCAGTGCCTGAAGCACAAGAAGAATCAGTGCTTGAAGCTCAAGAAGAATCTGTGCTGGAAGCACAAGAAGAATCTGTGCTGGAAGCACAAGAAGAATCAGTGCCTGAAGCTCAAGAAGAATCAGTGCCTGAAGCTCAAGAAGAATCAGTGCCTGAAGCTCAAGAAGAATCTGTGCTGGAAGCACAAGAAGAATCAGTGCTGGAAGCACAAGAAGAATCAGTGCCTGAAGTTCAAGAAGAATCAGTGCCTGAAGCTCAAGAAGAATCTGTGCTGGAAGCACAAGCAGAATCACTGCTTGATGTACAAGAAGAATCAGTGCTTGAGGCACAAAAAGAATCTATGCTGGAGCAGCAAATGAATGAGCTGGTGATTTCTGAAGTCCCCACTGAATCTTGTCCGGATATGGATCGAGATGATCTAAGCGACTGTCTGCTTGTGGAGATGGCTATCATTTCATCAGACAGTGATGCTGAGGAGCCATGGAGGACTTTGGGTCCACCAGCTGTCGACAACGAAGAGATTGAAGACAACGGTGATCTCTTGGGTATGGATGAGGCAGAGGTAAACTCAGAAGACCAAACAAGACAGGAAGACAATGAAGTGATTGAGAGCAATGCTGAATTTGAAGATGAAGTTCTGGCTTTGAGCATTAATGAAGGTGAGATTCTAGAACAACCAGAGTGTCCCACTGAATGTGAGCTGCAAGATATTTCTTTGGACTCTTCAGCCCATTACTGCAGTTTATCCAAGATTGCAGAGGATGAGGAAGAGCTTGGTAAAACCTCAAAGCATAGTCTTCAGCGCCTGTCCTGTTCAACTTCAGAGCTCGACAAAAAGTTGCCAAAAGACTTCTGCGTGGTTCAGGAAATAAAGAGTGAGAATGTCAGCACGGAGCATCTGGATTTCAGGGTGACTCGCAAGCAGTGGCAGAAGATGGAAGAGCAAACAAAGGGTCTGGTGCACCGGCCAGTGATGAGGCAGGCATCTTGCCAGGGTGGACATAGCTTCATGTACACACCTGTCCGCAACATTGATCGCCCCAGAAGAGACCCTGACATAGAGAGTCTTGGTCTTGGGGATTACCAGTACACTCAGTTCAGCCCCTGTTCTGAGGACTCTGGTCTGGATGACACAAGCTACAGATCTCCTTACGATGAACCAGAAACTCCAGTGGAGCGGGAGATTCGCGAAGCTCTCGAGCGAGAGGAGAATTTCAGACGAGAGAGGGCAATGGCAAAGATGTCTGCTGGTGACACTGTGCAAGTTAAACCCAGACCTGGTGGTCTTCCCCACAGCAGGTCAGAGCCTGGACAGAAAGGACGGACGTTTGACACACCAGAAGACAGATGCAGGTCTCAGAGGTCTCCTAGTGCAAAAAATCCAACTTTGTCCATTAGCGCTTCATCTGGAAGAAATCCCACATACCATGAAATGACCGCCAACAATGTCATTATACTTGAGCCGGATTCGTACCCCACCAGCCCTTGCAACCGAGCAAAAGGTGGGATGCTTTCTCCAGGGACGAGCAGCTTCCAAGAATGGCCATCAGACATGAATAATGTCATTATCCTGGAGACATCAAATCTCATCATTCGAAGTGCCTCAGAATTCTGCCTGAGCACTGCATGTCAAGAGACACAAGAGAGCACCTTTCAGAACAACCCTTTCTTCAAATTGCGCTCCCACAGCACCCAGTCTCTGGTTGATCAGGAGATCAAGATGGTGAGGCAAAGAGAAGAGGAGCTTAGAAGGCAAAGAGCACAACTATATGTAAAGGAGAGATATGACACAGTCCTCGTGTCCCCCAACCAACTGCAAAATTTCACTTATGAGAAACCAGGTACTACATTTAGCAACCATTAGCGTATTTACTTAAAGGGATAGTTCAGCCAAGAATGAAAATTACCTCATAATTTACTCACCCTAATGCCATCCAAGGTGTATCTGACTTTCTCCTTTCAACGAATACAGTCGGAGTTATATATTCTAAGCTGTATAATGGCAGTGAATGGCTGTTAAGATTCAATAGTCTAATCGAAGTCCAGTAAAGTGCATAAATCCATAATGAAATTTCTCCACACGGGGGTTTAATAAAGGCCTTCTGAAGCTAATTGATGCAGTTGTGTAAAAAAAAAAAAAACATATTTAAAACTTAAATAAATAAATTAATAAAGCACAATCTCCGCTAAACAGGGTTCGTACAGATACTGTAAAATAAAATTCCAAGACTTTCAAGGACTTTTCAAGCAGTACTTTTTTGATTTTCAAGGACTTCAGTTAGAGATCTCACTTATAGTTTAATGTTTTCTACTGTTTAAAAAAAAAATAGAAAAAAAATTCTGCATGAAATCGCTCCAAAGTCCCGATCTGAATCAAATGATTTGCGATCCACGCTCCTAGGTTTCGATCTAAAGCAAAAGATTCACAAATTTGCTCTAAAGTTTGGATCTAATTCAAATGATTCACGTTCCATGCTCCGAAGTCCTGATCTGAATAATGATTTGTGAACAGGACTTGGAGCGCGGATCGCAAATCGCAAATCATTAAATTTGTGTAATGATTCAAGAATCCGCTCCGAAGTCCCAATGTGAATCAAATGATTTGTAATACACAACTTGAGGTTCTGATCTAAATCAATTGATTTGCGATACGCAAAGTTACGATCTTAATCAAATAACTCGCAATCCTGCTGTGATGTTCTGATCTAAATCAAATGATTTGCGATACACGATTTGACCGCTTGGACATCGTGAATCATTTTACGACAAAATGGTTTTTAAAAGGATTTTAACATCATTCCAAGCTATGTAAAAATTTGAAAATTAATGGCTGTTCTAGTTTGATCTGGTTTTTCGCTTAAAATGAAAAGAAGTCACAAGTTTGAATCAATCAGAGCGGTTCAAGCTTAAATTACTTATCTGTTCCTCTTTTTGCATCTTCAGCGATGTTTACATGACACTGTCAGTACTACTACTGGTTTTGCTTGATAGTTTTATAACATTAACTGAAATATGCAAGAAAGTATGATTTTTTTTTTTTTTATTGTGTGAAAAGATTTGTGCTTATTAAAAACAAAACACTATTTCAATAATGCAAGCACTTTTCAAGTACCTCTTCAGGAATATTGCTAGTTTTTCTTCACAAGTACATGTTTTGTATTTCTGTATTTCTGCATCCAAGTTTTGTTTACAGGAGCAATGAAAGCAAAATTTTCTTTGTTTAGCCAAGGTAAGCCATGAAGACCTCTTGGCTTATATCAAAATCCTCCAACGTTTTTCTTCACAAGTACATGTTTTGTACTTCTAATTTCTGCGCTCGTCACTTCTCACCGGAGATTAAGCTACGCCTACATCCTGTACATCATCCGCCGTATGATGGTTAACGGAAGCTAGAGATTGTGGTTTATAAAGTTTTAGATATAAATACTTTTCTTACACAAAAGCATCGTCTTGTCTTAGAACGCTTTTATTATCCCCCCAGAGCCATGTGGAGTACATTTTATGATGAATGGATGCACTTTATTGGACTTCAAAATCTCAACACCCATTCACTGCCATTATAAAGTCTGATAGAGCCAGGACATTTTTTAACTTAACTCCGATTGTATTCATCTAAAAGTAGTCATATACCATATACATAAGTCATTTACACCTAGGATGGATTGAGGGTGAGTAAATCATGGGGTAATTTTCATTTTTGGATGTACTATCCCTTTAACTGATGTCATTACATAAAGAAGTAGTTCAGTAAATGTCCTTTCTCTAATTTGGACACTTTACAGGAGAGGTGCCAGCAAAATCTAAGTCGTCCCCCTCATCTCCATCAAAGACACGCAAAATGGATCGCTCCGCTTTGTCTTGCGACCACAAGGTACATTAAATTTAGGCATGCTATGATTCAAAGCTTCAGATTTTTGAACTGTACATATTTCTCTGTTTGTCCTCTCATGTATCATATATAACTGTCATGAATTCCATTGCAGTTTATCTTTCTGTTTATCATTTGCACGTCTTTGACATCTCATTGATCTGTGCCCATTTCACCTTGAAACTGGAAACTGCATGCAGTTTTACAGGTGAAGCTTTCTCCTTTAGTTCCCTGAGGCACCGTACCCTCGAGTCCGACGGAAAAGTGCCCTGGCCCAGAGGTGGGAAGCAGGTATCTTTGCCAATCATCAGCAACAAGACTGAATGATTTGCCTAAATGAAGCATCGAAGCACAAATCAAGTTTCCATTAAATTATAAGCATGTGCAAATAGTTTTAGAGTAAAACATTCATTACTAGTACAAACCTGGAACTAAATAGGTGAGTAAAAATATTCAAGACGGACGTCATACGTTTTTACATTTTTTGGATGCTAGTATTTTCAATCCTGGATATACTTTTATATTATTGCAGATGAAGAATTTATACCGTAATGTATTCCTAAATTGCACTATGTACAAAAATTACGCCAAACATTGAGAAATTTATTATTCGATTTCACATTACATAACATGTTATAATAACCACACAGTGAAAAGCAGAAGCTAAAATATATTATATAAAATATAAAATATATTCATCTTTGATTTAATCTGATCAAAAGTGCAATTTAAGACAAGAGAAGTTCGCTGCTTGGAATGTCTAACAGAATATATTGTGGATGTAGCTTCCAGAGGTGTTACAAGACAAGTAGCTGGCTTCTGTACAATAATTACATTGTGAGTCTTTTAAATATTTTATGCTTTGATTGTCTGCATATAATGTGAACATTTATTCTTCTGTGAAAATAATTTAAAGATGTATGAATTTTACTTCATTATATTCATGTTTGAAATGTCTTAATAGATATGTTTCTTCCTTGCAGGATGTTTTCAATGCAAAATACTGTTCAAACCTTGAATAAAATGAAACTGATAATGACTTGTCTTGCTCCTAATTAGGTCTTCATTCCGATTTCTGTATTGCCATATGACTCATATGTTGGTTATACATTCCCTATGGTGGCGAGCAGCGAGATACAGAATGCTGAGTTTCCGAGCACAAAAACAGCAAGGATAGCCACTCTAAACTTAGTATCCTGTGGAAACAGAAATATGAGATTTTGGTTAGAAGAACATTATGTATATGGTTGTTTTTTAACCTTATGGTAAGCCTTGATGGTAGGTTTATGTTTTGCATACCTGATTTCTTTTATGATTAATATTAAAGAAATAGTTTAGCCAAAAATGTACTGGAAATTTAGGTTATACAAAATGTGGGTGAGTTTGTTTCTGAGTAGCATTACATCACTTGCACACCAATGAATCCCCTGCAGTGAATGGGTGCCATCAGAATAAGAACAATAACCCACAGGTAATCCATTGGATCCATTGGTGAGCAAGTGATGTAATGCAAAATTTCTCCAAATCTGTTCAGATGAAGAAGCAAACTCATCTACATCTTGATGGCTTGAGGGTGTGTAAGTTTTACCCAGCTATTCAGGTGAACTATTCCTTTAGTGTTTTCATCTCCACCATTATGTTTGAGTAAAGTGTAAACTTACCCAGTTTGCATCTACTGAATTGTTTGAGAGAACTGGAAGTTCATCATCCTTTCCACTCCCTGCTGAAACAAGAGAAATTGCTAAACATATACAAATACATTATTTTGAACAACATATTTTGCTTCATTTCACTCTCAGTTTGAATCATCTTGCAATTTATGTCTGAACCACAGGCAGCGGGAAAGTTGACTCAACGAACTTGTCACTTATGCACTTAAATCTTTTAAAATAATTAAAATTAACATACAGTTAAATGAGGTTAAACTGCTTTTGCACAGTCTTTCAAATGTATTAAATGTGAAGATGAGTTAGCTACATTTACAAACCTTTTTCAATAACACCATGCTTATGAAGTTTTAACACCAGCCTTAACACAATAGTCCAAACTACAAAAGCAGCGAGAACCTCTGTGGTCCACGGGTAAGGCAGCAAAAGCGACTGCTGCCTTATTCCAGTAAACATGGAAACCCCTGAAATAATAATAATAAAGAAGTAACTTGATATTTTTAAAAAGGTTCTGAATTTTATATTACTGATAGAAATTGATATGAGATAACCTCCTAAACAGCAACATTACAAAAAGCAAATTCACCGGCAATAATTTCAGCAGCGTTTCCAAAACCCCAGTGCAACCAATTGAATATCCGTCGCCTGAGGAAAAGAAATGATTGTCTTGTGTTATGTTATGTCATTAAGCTATTCAGTTTCAGATATGTAACCAAAAGTATGGAAGCCTGTTTCGACTTTTTATCTCACAATTCTGACTTTTTTAAGAATTGCGTAAAACAAACTCGCAATTCTGACTTTTTTTTCAGAATTGTGAGATAAAAAGCCACAATTGCGAGTTATAAAGTCAGAATTGCATGATATAAACTTGCAATTGTGAGAAAAATAGTCAAAATTGTGAGATAAAAAGTCGTAATTGCGATAAAGTCAGAATTGCATTAGACATAATTCTTAGAAATTAAATCAAAATTGTGTGATATAAACTCGCAATTGCTAGTTATTAAGTCAGAATTGTGAGATATACCTTGCAATTCTGTGAACATACCAGTATTGTTTTTTTCTCCTCAGAACTGGACTTTATAACTCACAATTGCGAGTTCACATCTCACAATTTTGAGAAAAAGTCAGAATTGCGAGATAAAAAAATCAGAATTGCGAGTTTATATCTTTCAATTTTGACTTTATTTCTCTCAATTTTGAGTGTATATCCTGCAGTTCTGACTTTATAACTCGCAACTGTGAGAAGTCAGAATTACAAGTTTATATGAAACAACTCTGAAAAAAAAAGTCAGAATCGCAAAATGTAAACTCACAATTGCAGAGAAAAAAGTTCAAAATTGTGAGATAAAAAGTCACAATTACCTTTTTTATTTTTTATTCAGTGGCGGAAACAGGCTTCCATATAAAAGAATAGTCCTTACCGTGAAGAATCTGGAGCTGGTCTGAATGCAGCCATTATAGGCTGACAGAACGCGAGAATCATAACAGTGCAGCCAAGGCATGGATGAGCACCAGCTCTCTGCACAGAACCAGTCTTACAGTATTATCTAAACTTAAAACTATTACAGAACTTTTTTTGTTAATTGAAATAAAAAAAAAAATTAATTGCACAAAAATTAGAAATGTTGCCTTGGCAAGTAACTTAAATACGTTTAAGTACTAAAATGAATAAAATGTACTAAAAATGTACTAAAATGTACTACAGCTATATAAAAATATTTAACAAAAAAAAAAGAACTAATAAAAATGAGAATACCACATTACCAAAATGACTAAAATTAAAAAGGTAAAATAAATTTAAAAATATTAAAATAAGTAAAAGTATAAAGACTAATTTAAAATAATACATAAAATATTGAATAAATAAATACTAATATATTATATAAATAATGCTAAAATTTCGGCACAGAACCAATACATAAACACAGAATATATTACAGAATATTCAACACAAGCTACAATTTAACACCACAATAACAAACAATCTCTCATCCTGACATTGGGCTTAAATGAAACGGGGCCCCCAAATGGCAAGGAGTGAAATTGTAATATTTAAAGGGGTCCTATTATGCTCTTTTACAAAGTCTTGATTTTGTTTTGGGGTGTACTAGAACATGCTTTCATGCTTGGTTGTTTGAAAAACGCATTATTTTTAACATAATTTACATTATTACAATACATTTCTCCAGCCTGGAACATATGGTTCGATTAGTTCGGTGTTAAATGAAACTCCCGAAAAACGAAATGTGTTGTGATTGGTTAGCTGTCCCACTGCGTTGCGTTTGGCGAAAATCTTTGACGGTGTTTCAGTATTGCCACGCCCCTTGTCAAAAAAGCAAGTTTTGTGAACAACTGTTAGCGCAAGCTAGATTAAAGTGATTCTTACGTTTTAAATATGGATATTTTTCTTACAAAAATGCATCGATTCGCTACAGGAGCCGTGTGAGGAACTTTTTATTATGGATGGATGCATATTTTTGGACTTGTTTTGGACTGATCAGGAGAAACACCCATCTATGCCTTTCTAAAGCTTGAGAGTGCCAGGATAAATTTTAATATAACTCTGATTGCATTCGTCTGAGAGAAGGAAGTCATATACACCTAGGATGCATGGAGGGTGAGTAAATAATATGCTACAGTAGTGTTGGGTCCTAGTATCAGCCTGCGAGATCCCCAGTACATGATATTATGTATTTAATTATTTACATACTTAGTTTCATTGCCCGAAACCAGCTCCAGCAGAAGGCTAAAAGCAGCCTACCATTAACATTATCAAAGAACATCATCACTGATTAGTCTAGCCTATTCTAGTGCAAGTTTATGCATTTTAAAAAACACTCACATTATAAGTGAAGCTAACATTATCTACATTGTATGATGAATAAATCTCTTACCACACACTGCACACGTCTGCGGCGTGTTACAGCTCTGAAGAGGCCACTCTAGTCAATGCTTTTGTTTACACCCGCTGCACTGCGGCTCGTTGAAGCGGTTCTCCGCGCTGCATCGCTAAAGTTAGGCTAATCCCCCACCTTGTCCCTACCCTCCCTCCAACATTTCAAATTTCTGTGGGCGGGATTTAATTTAATGATATTCTAAGTGACTGCGTTGTGACATCATTGCATGTGGAAAACAGATGTTGTAGTCCAAAGAAGTTGTTTGTTGTTTAGCTCTTGAAAAGGGATTTTTTAAAAACGAAATATCTCCTTTTGGAGTGGACTTTGAGATTATAACTCTGTAGATCTTTTTTATGCCCAAAGATACACACAACACAGTGACTAAAGTTCAAAAAGTGAAAAAGCATAATAGCACCTCTTTAATACTCTCACTGTTTTAAAGATGAATTACACTGTATTACAAAGCATAGTCTCATAGGTAGAAAACACGCTTTACTCACTGTGCTCCATTTTCCTCTGTAAACAAAGGGAAAAACGAAGCCCACAACTGTCAGCAAAACTGTAAGAGACATCAATATGCGATGCACCTGTAAACAAAAAAAGTTGAAAAGTATGAATACTAAGTTTAAAAAATACAGAATATGCAAGCAACCACAAAAACATAGATTCTGGTTTCATAGATTTTATGACAATACAAGCATAAGTGTACTGTATAAAAGTACCTGAAACCATATTTTTTGCCCAAACAATGTTTGTTCTGGCCAGTCAGGTTTAAAAAAGGCAGCCATTACATTTCCAGTGCATTCTGCTAGCATCCAGGCAATCAGCATTAGAGCTCCTGCATTTAAATGACATATCTTATATAATATTTGGAAACTTGGAAATGAAAGTATTTAGCAATTTACAACAGTTTCTTCGAAACATGTAGCAGTTTATCAAATAACCAATTCGTCATTTAACTGATGCTTTATCCACAACAACTACTACACACTTTTCAAGGGCACAGAGGTGATAATTCATGGATTGTCCATTGCAGGGTTTAAACATGCAACATTTCCGTTTCCTGACCATATATCCAGCCATTCAAAGAGATCTCAGTATCCTGCAGTAAACTTAATTACAGCAGAACACCTACCGTGATATTTCATGAGCAGTGGAGATCGAGAACCTGTGAGTATCTTAGGAGGACCGGTAATGATCTGATAATGGGATGATATCAGTGGCTGTCGCTTGTGTCTGTGGATCATACCTGCAGCACAACAAAACACAACAATAAAACTTATGAGATAACTTGACTAAAGCATAATGTCACACATCATTTCCGTTGTACCATAAAGATAGCATGTAAAAAAAAAATATCCAAAGTTCCTCCAAAATGCAAGACAATTGCTGTAAACCCATGCTATCGTTCAGTATGACAGTGTTTACAATTTTTTTTACTTGTGCTTGTTTACTTGTAAAAGTTGAATTCAGGCTTTAGCTGTAACTATTTTATTCCCTATGTACCCAGCAACCCTGTCATAAAGCAAATGACAGGAAACCAGTACTGATTGCTCAGGGCATCACAGACACCTGTTAATCAGTAAAGTCAGAAATCCGGATCTGTGGAGTTACACGCAGTGCGGAGGCCATAAACACACAAGTTGCACGTAAACACTGTATCTGATGAGACGCATAATCATTTGCCAAAACTTGTTCCAAGAAGGAGAAATACAGCCCTTTTGTAAAATGGAGGATGTGATGACAGGAAAGACAACTGCTTATTCATCATGCTTTAAACCTAGAAGTTAAAAAAAAACCAGTGGTTTAAAGCTGACATTTTACACACAAGGCAAATCAGAATTGTGATATATAAACTCAAAACAGCAAGTTAAAATTGTGTGACATGCCTATAAACTCGAAAATGTAGCAATTGACCCTTCGCAAAAAAACTGCCTCTTTACGTACTGTTGCTATGTCCCACAAACAAAGCCACTCTTACACTACACATGTTCTCACGCAGTAAAACATCACGGAGCAAAGAGGAAGCTAACAACAAGCAGACAAGACAGAGCAGGTTACTTCTGGTATGATACAAGGTCTCAGCTTTAAAATGTTAACCTTTTTTTAAAAAATTCTAACTATAAATAATGTTTTGTGGCTTTTTAGTGTGTCATGACAGATCACTGTATTGCCACGTGAACTGATCGTCTTTTCTTCTTTAATTATAGTGCAAAAAAAACAAAACATGAATGAACATCAGAACATTTTATTTCAACCGCGGAAAGACATCAATACACAATTTTTCAAGTTTAAGTTAATCGAAGTTAATTCGCTCTTGTTTGATTTGTTAGTTCTGACTTTATAACTTGGTATTTTGAGTTTAATTCAATTAGTTTATATCTCTCAATTGTGACTTTTTTTTCTCAGAATTGTGAGTTTATATCTCGCAATTCTGAGAAAAAAAGTCAGAATTGCACAGAAATAGTAACAAGTTTTAATCTCACAATTCCAACTTTATTTCTCGCAATTGTGAGATTAAATTTGTGCTGAGGACAACAATTAATCGCAATTAATCACATCCAGAATAAAAGTTTTTGTGTACATAATATGTGTATGTACTGTGTATATTTATTATTTATATATGAGTACACACACATGCAGTCTTACTGTAATTTAATTACTTTTCCCTTGAAAAAGTAAAGTAAGGGATTACTCTTATTTTTTATGTAATTCAATTACAGTTAGTTCATATGCAATTGAACTTAATACTGTGTACAGACCGTAGGATATTGACATACAATACAATACAATAGTGGATTTAACCTCAAAATTTTAATTCTAACCTTAAAACGAATGCTTTTTTGTGTAACCTTCTCACTTTAAAATACTTTAGTGAGTTAATAACAATATTGGCAGCTCTTTAGTGTCCAATTCTCACTATTAACTAGTTGGTTATTAGCATGAATATTACTGGGATATTGGATGTTAATCATTACTTCTGCAAGACTTTATTCTGAATCCTTAACCCTACACAATTCTTAAACTTAAATGTCAACAACTGCTTTACTAAGTATTAATAAACAGTACTTAGTATATTATAAGCATATACTGACTATATACTTTTGTATACAGGCAAAAGTATAGTTAGTACTTAGTTAATTGTTAGTCAATAGTGAGAAATGGACCCTAATCTAATATGTAACCAGAATGATTTATTTAGTTATTTATTATTTATTTGTGAAAATTAAAAGAACTGTTTCAGGTCTATCCTTGTAACATTTATTAACTTTGAAATAGCATTTAGACAGTAATTAGTAATAAGTAAATAAATACTTTTTGGAGAGAGTGAATTGTATAGTTATCTAATTACACTGTTGAAGATGTAATTAGTAACTATTCTAACTTTTTTAGAGTAACTTACCCAGCGCTGCACACATGCATGTATATATTTAAGAATAATATGCTATGTTTATATATTAAATATTTTTATATATAATATAGATTATATGAATATAAATACATACATGTAAATATTTTCAAAATATATACTGTATGTGTCTGTCTTTATATATATACAGTACACACACATATATTATGTACACAAAAACTTTTATTTTGGAAGCGATTAATCATGATTAATCGCTGCCCAGCACTAGTCTAAATCACACAATTTTGACACATAATTGTAAGTTTATATCTCACAATCAGAAGTTTTAGTTGGTATCACGCAATTCTGAGAAAATTGGGGAGATAAAAAGTCACAATAACCTTTTTTTATTTTTTATTCAAGGGTGGAAACAGGCTTCCATAATTCAGTAACACGTCATCAGCGTTATTTTAGTATTCCTTTATAGTATTCATTAATATTTTTAATTTGTTTCATATTTTCAGCTTTCATTTTAGTCATTTTGTGATGTGTTTTTGTCATATTTATTTATTTATTTTCTATTCAGCTTTTTAGTTCATATTTCTATGAAAAAAAAAATGAATTGATTAACGGCTACCAGCAACTGTTTGGTTAACAGCATTCTTTAAAATATCCTCTCTATAAATATCGAAGTTCGGTTTGGAACGTGAGGGAAATAATAACAAAGTTTTCATTTTTGGGTGAACTATCCTTTTAAAATGATTATATTTCTGTTAGTTTCTCAGGCAACATTTCTAAAAGTTTTTCATCTAATATTTATATTTCATTTCAGCTGTATTTCAGTTAGCAAAACTTTTATTTAACAGTTTTAGTTAAAAGTAACCATGTATGTCACTGATGCAGTTAAAATCTCACCATATTCCGCAGCCCCATCTGCCAAAAACAGGTAATAACTGTTGTTAAGGCTGAATCGGACCGGGTCCTGAGGGGTGTAGATGGACCTTGAGAATTTGCACTGAATGACCCCATCAGAAACTCTCCAGCCTACATCAGTCAGCACAGACTGTAGGGGAAGTGAATTATTACATTTACGACTGCATAAAACTTAGAGGACACGCTGACATCTTTTGGACTATAATGCTTTTATAGGTCTTAAAATTAAGTTGTAACAGCCAAAAAGTGCTCACACCTTGGATGATATCACTGGATATTTCCGGCCTGTTGTATATGCAAGCTCCACACTTACACGGCCCTCATCATTTATGCACAAGTACGTATCATCATCTCCCTATTAAACATGAATATATCTAGTCAATTCATTATAAAGCATTAAACACATTTATAGGAAATTATGCTCACCATCCATTTATCCTTGGACAGAGCAAAGGAAACATATCCCTGCGCAGGGCCGCTGAGCTCAAACGAAACTGTCTGGCCCAAAGTAGAATAAGACAGGAAGAAGCAGTTTGTGTCCACAGAAGGGTTACAGCCAACAGGGTCAATGAGACAAGACTTCGACTTGCCACAACCCTCTGAGGTAAACTGTAAGAGAATACAATAAAACCTATGCAATGCCGCTTATAGGAGCAGATACGTTTATAATTAGTGTTTTGGCACCTACCGGCTGAGGCAATATAGAGGTGCTTGCAGAGTTCGTAGACATTTCGGTGGTTGAACGAGGTGGAGCAGGAGTCACGTCACCCTGAGATATGACAGGACTAGGGACTTTCAGCCAGAAAATCTTGTAGTGGTCAAGAACTGTGGCACTTGATGTGGAAAAAAGAGAATTGAACATAACAAAAGAGACTGAAAAGAGCCAGTGTGTGTGGTTTATGAATATTTTCAATATTAAAAGATAAAGTCAGAGCATAATCACACTCACAGAAACTGTACAGTGGGAGGAGCTTTAGACGGGGCTTTCCATATCACCTGAATTTCAGTCTTTTTGGCATTACTGGTGTGACTAACTGCAGAACCCTTTAAAACAACACACTTTCTTTGTATAGAAACTCTTTAACATTAAAAGCAGATTTCAAGCCACATCTATCATGCAAAATAGTTTGCAAACAAAATAATCCATGCCAGTTTTAATTTATAGAACATCACAAAAAATGATATTGCTTACATACACAACCAAAAAGTATTTTATGCTCACCAAGACTGCATTTATTTAATAAAAGTTACAGTAAAATCAGTAATATTGTGAAATATTATTACAATTTAAATAAACTGTTGTCTATTTTAATATATTTTCAATTGTAATTTATTTCTGTGATGGCATAGCTGACTTTCAGCAGCCATTACTCTAGTCTTCAGTGTCACATAATCCTTAAGAAATCAGTCTAACATATTGATTTGGTGCTCAAAAAACATTTATCATTATCAATCCTAAAAACAATTGTGCTGCTTAATATTTCAGCAAAAACATTTTTTCTTTAGTATACTTTGATGAATAGAAAGTTCAAAAGAACAGCGTTTACTTAAAAAAAAATACATTTATGGTAACAATTTATAGGTCAATATTGATCAGTGTTTAGTATCATTGTTGAATATTGCAGTTTATACCGAAAGTGGCCATTACTATACTTACCTCTATGCTGTTGCAAGTCAAACGCTGAGAAATCTCATGATCTACCAATGTGAATGAGCCAACAGCTGGTCCATCAAGGTTTGAAGCATCTCGGGCCTCAATTAGAAAGCCCTCAAAGTGGCCACTTCCAGAGACAGTGACTATGGACATTGGAATGGGTAATAAATAAAGGTAAGACTGAGAAGCATTTATTGTTCAGTATTCAGAAATGATAATCATTAAGGTTTTATCCCCTTACCTCTGATATTGTCCCCTGGGCTGAATTTACTGGCATTCACAGTCAGTGTGTACGGACTGGCAGTAGTGTTGGGTTGGCTGTGATGAATCGGCATCATGCTCTCACAAGATTTCTCCACTTTTCCATTTTTGTATCCACTTATAGAGGTCAAACACAAAGTCCCAAGGATTGCCAGAGCAGTTTGTAGATTCCACATTTTCCAGGCAATATGATCCTCCTCTGTGGAAATGTCCTAAGAGAAAAAAGCGTGTGTAAAATTATGACTTTTTGGCCCTGATGTTATAGTTTATTCTTGCTCATTACGATTTATTCAGGATCTACATTTACTTTCTTTTATAAAACAAAAACAACAAAACATTAGTAACATTTTCAGCTTGATAAATTATTTAAATATGCATGACAATACAGTGAAAACAATGACAATATATAGTAAGTGTGTAAATAAAGATGTTGGGAAAAGTTAATGCAGGTTTTAGAGGTTGAAAAGTAAGCACTGCTCTTACCTTGTCAGCAACCTGTCTGCTCAGGTAATGCTGGTAGATAATAATTTTATGGTTTGAACATGAATGGGCGGGTTATGTCACATTTTAGGACCTGCTGTCACATTTTAGGACCTACAACCACAAGATGGAGACAAAATCTGAAACAAATCCTGCGGTCGTTTGTTGTTTTTATCTATTTATTTCATTATTTGCTTGTTTGTTTACTCATAAAGTGAATTTAATGTCAATACGTGACTGGCCTACACTGTTTTTCTATCTAATCATTTATTATTTTCATTAACATACACTGTGACTAAAACGTTTCATTCAAATAGGAAATGTGTCATCTACTAGTGTATTTACGGTAGAGGGAAGCAGAGAACTGCAGCCGTGCACGCCTCCTTCACCAGCGTCAGGACGTCCTTAAGCCGAAAACAGGAAAATACATTGGTGTGTCATTTAAACCTTACTGCTGTTTAACACAGTATTGTTGTGCAGAAATGATCGAAATGTTTATATCAGTGTAGATTTCAGACTGTCGTGCATCAGAAGAGGATGGTACGCATGTTGCAATATTCTGTCTTGGCTTGGTAAATGTTACAGCTGCCCTGATTATTAATTTAAAATAGACTTGCTTGGCCTTTATCCGCTAGATTCTTAACCTCGACCAGTCTGAGTTAGAGGATACTTTGCTGGCCGTGCTTTTAAATGCCAGTCATGTTTACTGTAGTGATGGGAGTCCGACTCATTTTCGCTAATCGGTTCATTCGAACAGTTCGTTTCATGGAACCGTTCGATTCAGTGATTCATTTTTCTCCTTGGCACGTACACACATTGCTGTTTATTATGCATGTTTATATTCATTTTAACAGTAATGTTTATTGTAATTCTATGTGTCAGTGTAGTGTCTTACAACCTTGATAAATAACGTCTAAATACGTCTTTTAAAAACTATAATAAAAATATAATTTGCATTTGTTAAACCAAACAAAGATTAAAGTTACTCTCTTGGGTGTAGTAATTCCTACAAATTATTTTCGGCTAACTTTTAGTTCACTTTAGTCGCTCTTGTTATCAGTTCACTCACCCTTTCTCGACTCATTACAGTGAACCAGTTCAACCGATTGAAAAGATCCGACTCAAACGAACGATTTGTTCACGAATCGGAGAACGCTAATGTTAAATAAACTACCAGAGGTGGTGATGGTGCATTGATCTTAGGTACTAACATACGGATACAGTTCCTGACGAAGGTATATTCATGTATTCCTGCAGAACTCTAGCATTTTGGGTTGCTGATGTGCTCACTCGTTATGTCATGTTATGTGGCTCTTGCATTCTGTCAGACGTTGAAATGTTGCAATAATTTGCCCTTGTACAGGAAATAGTTGCAGTTCTATGGATATTCTGAAGCTACAGTCGGGCGTCTGTTAAGTTAATTTAAATGTCATTTATTAATTGCTACAGTGTGATGATTTGCATATATTTTGGTTCACTTTTCAGCAAAGGGGGTCCTGTTGATTTCCTGCTCTTCGCTGCATTAAGGACGTTCTAAAATAAGGAGGGCAATCATGACAGCTAAACAAGTAAGAGTGATGGTCCTCAATGACATGGAGAAACTCGACAGGACCCTCTTCCGTCTGGAACAAGGCAAGTTAAAGCTCTCCTTTATCGCTTTGCGTTGGCCTGTGATATAATAGTTTATTGTACTGTAATAATGACCAGTAGTTTGTGTTACGTGGGGAGCGTTTGTGGTTATTTATAGACGGTGTTGTGTTCTCAGGAGCCAGCCTCATGGCTCAATACCTTTTCATTCATGTACTAATAAATGGTAAATACAGCAGAAGAGTTTGGCACTGACTATATGAGAAGAATACTGTCATGCTTCCAAATGTGAACTGGACCACAAAACCAGTCTTAAGGTGCACAGGTATATTTGTAGCAATAGCCAAAAATACATTGCATGGGTCAAAATTATACAGTTTTCTTTTATGCCAAGTAAGTAAAGATAATGTTCCATTAAGATATTTTGCACATTTCCTATCGTAAATGTATCAAAACGTAATTTTTTATTAGTAATGTGCATTCCCAAAAACCTAATTTGGACAACTTTAATTTAATAGTGATTTTCTCAATATTTGGATGTTTTTGCACCCTCAGATTCCAGATTTTCAAATAGTTGAATCTCAGCCAACTATTGTCCTGTCCTAACAAACCATACATCAATGGAGCTTTCAGATTTCAAAAATTGACCCTTATGACTGGTTTTGTGGTCCAGGGTCTCATATGAGAAATTTAATCTATTCATATTGGAAAATTCCAGCAGACAAAACTTGTTAAGAACTACTCACTTTCAATTCCATGGTTAATTTTTGGAGGAGGTTATCATTTGTCTTACGTCGTAAGTTCAAAATCATATGCATCCTCATCCTCACATACTGTTAATGAATACTTTTAAATGAGCTGAATATAGTTGGCATCTAATTTTTTATCCAGATCTAAATTCTAGATCTTTTGAGAGATAATACAGTAACAGCATTTTTAAAAAAAAAACTACTATGATGGTAAATAATACAGAATTTATACAGTACAAATGAACATGGTTTTGCCATCTGATATTACTGTAGTATGGTACTGTTGTTATATCAGAATTTCAGTGATACTATGCGGACAAGTGATGGAAATGTTTTATAATGGTATTATGAAACTGTTTAATAAATACATACACTCACTGGCCACTATTAGATACACCTTGCTAGTACTGGGTTCGACCCCTTTTGCAATCACATGGTTGCCGCAGAATATTTTTATATTTTTATTTATCGGTTGCACATTTATGATACAAATCTCCAGTTCCACCACATTCCGAATGTGCTCTATTGGATTGAGATCTAGTGACTGTGGTGTCTGTTTGAGTACAGTGAACTCATTGTCATGTTCAAGAAAACAGCTTGAGATGATTTGAGATTTGTGACATCAGTGTTATCCTGTTGGAATTAGCAACTGTGTTCATAAAGGGATGGACAAAGTCAGCAACAATACTCAGGTAAGTTATGGTGTTTAAACAATGCTCAATTGGGACTAAAAGGGCCTAAAGTGAGCCAAGAAAATATCCCCACTCCGTTATACCACCAGAAGCCTGAAGCACTGATACAAGGCAAGATGGATCCATGCTTTCATATTGTTTACACCAAATTCTAACCCCACCATCTGAAAGTCGCAACAGAAAATAAAACTCATTAGTCCAGGCAACTGTTTCCAATCTTCGATTGTCCAATTTTGGTGAGCCTGTGGTAAAGTGTATCGTTAGTTTCCTGTTCTTCGCTGACAAGAGTGGCACCCAGTGTGGTCTTATACTGCTGTAGCCCATCTGCATCAAGGTTTAAAGGAGAAGTCCACTTTCAGAGCAAATATTTGCAGATAATGTACTTACCCCCTTGTCATCCAAGATGTTCATGTCTTTCTTTCATTCATGTTTTTCTTCCATATAGTGGACGTCTATGGTGCCCCGAGTTTGAACTTCCAAAATGCAGTTTAAATGCGGCTTCAAACGATCCCAAATGCGGTTGTAAGCCTTTTAAGAAGGGTCTTATCTAGCGAAACGATGGGTTATTTTCATAAAAATAATACAATTTATATACATTTTAATGTCAAACGCTCGTCCTTGCTCTCCCTGAACTGTTTTTTCCAGTTCATGACAGTTAGGTTATGCCAAAAAACTTCCATCTCATGTTCTCCCTCAACTTCAAAATCATCCTATATCGCTGTTTTACCTTTTTAGTTAAGGGTGTTTGATCTTCTTTGCATGTTCACTTCTGCACTTCTGCAGCGATGTAGGGTGATTTTTGAAATGATTTTTGAAGTTGAGGGAGAAAATACCTTTTTCAAGAGTTTTTCAAAATACCTGTCTTGAGTCAGAATACACAGAGTTCAGGGAGAGAAAGACAAGACGAGCGTTTGAGATTAAATAGTATTTAAATTGCATTTTTCTAATAAAAAAATTCCTAATCGTTTTGCTAGATAAGACTCTTATTCCTTGGCTGGGATCGTTTACAACCGCATTTGGGATCATTTGAAGCTGCATTTAAACTGCATTTTGGAAGTTCAAACTCTAGGCACCATATCAGTCCATTATATGGAGAAAAATCCTGAAATGTTTTCCTCAAAAAAACATAATTTCTTTACGACTGAAGAAAGAAACACACAAGCATCTTAGATGACAAGGGGGTGAGTACATTATCTGTACATTTTTGTTCTGGAAGTGGACTTCTCCTTCAACATTTTGTGTGTTCAGAGATGCTCTTCTGCATACTTTGGTTATAACAAGTGATTATTTGAGTTACTTTTGCCTCTCTATCACCCTGAACCAGCATGACCATTCATCAACAAGACATTCTCACTGGATATTTTCTCTTTTTCAGACCATTTTCTGTAATGTGGAAGATGGAAGTGTGTAAAAATCCCGGTAGATCAGTAGTTTATGAAATACTCAGACAAGGCTTTCTGGCATCATCAACTATGCCACATTCAAACTCACTTAAACCACCTTTCTTCACCATTCTGGTGCTTGGTTTAAACTTAAACAGATCATCTTAATCATGTCTACATGCCTAAATTCATCAAGTTGCTACCACATGATTGGCTTATATTTGCATTAACAAGCAGTTGAAAAGGTGTAACTAGCAAAATGACTGGTGTGTGTATGTCATGAACAGTTTTGTGCCATTTTCCGTTTTTTTAATTATTGTTTATTTATTGTAACCCAAAAATGGCAAAACATGAGTTGTGAAGCTTTCTGTGTTTCTGCTTAGGGTTTGAGCTCCAGTTTCGTCTGGGCCCCACTCTTCAGGGCAAAAACGTGCATGTTCACACCAACTACCCTGCAGAAGGGGAGCGATTTGAGCGCCACAAGTTCCACGTCTTAGACTGGATTAACCCTACTGGAAGAGAGGATGATTCGGACAAGTTCTGCACCCTTGACCTCAAGATTTCAGGCTCATACCAGTATTACTTTGGCCATGGGTCAGTTAGATGTCTAAATGTTTGCCTATACTGTCAGTTCTGCATCTATATTTTGTTAAAACAGTACATCATATCATTTATTTCTAACTCTTCAGAGATAAGGAGAAGTCTGGCGGTGGGTATATTGTGGTGGACCCAGTGCTCCGAGTAGGGGCAGACAACCACGTCTTGCCTTTAGATTGCATCAGTATCCAGACATACCTGTCCAAATGCCTTGGGCCCCTGGATGAGTGGCTGGACAGGCTACAAGTCTCCAAAGAGACAGGTAAAAAGACAGCTGGTGATATTATATTAGTTAAACTTTTACCACTTGTTTACCAAAAATGTCATCTTTAACTGCATTTGAACTTTTCTTATCTCCTTCTCTGCAGTCTATTTGATTATATGTACAAATCAATAACCAACAAATAACCATGGAGAAACTCAGCAAATAAATTTAAAGAGGTTAAGTTCGTAGGCCTAAAACAGCTGAAATGCCTGTAGTTTTTTGAAGTGAACAGTTTTTTATTTATTTCAAAATAGTCATGTTACTTTGCATTTTTAACAGTAAGTCCTATCAATGAAATCTAAGTAGTTCAGTAATTCTCTAAATTAAAGGATTAGTTGACTCACCCCATGTCATCCAAGATGTTCATGTCTTTCATTCTTAAGGAAAGAAATTAATTTTTGAAGGAAACATTCCAGGATTTTTCTCCATATGGTGGACTTCAGTGGAGGTCAACAGGTTGAAGTTTTAATGCAGCTTAGGGAGAGGAATAAGGGTCTTATCTAGCGAAATGATCGATCATTTTCTAAAAAAAAAATTAAATGTATATACACTGCCCTCCAAAAGTTTGGAAACACCCTAGAAAAGTGGGGTTTTGGACAATATTGGCATGAATCCTTTTTAATTTGTGACAATTTTGCACTGATAAGGGACAACACAAACTACGAAAACATATTTTATTACATAAACAGATTCATCAAAATATCCACCATTAGCAGCTATTACAGCTCTGCATAATCTGGGCCTAAATTCATTGTATTATAAACTTAATTGCCAATCAATTTTTGAAGCTATTAAGGTGTGCTGACCCAAAAATCTTTCAAAAACCTGGGCCAAGTTTAAACCAGTAACCAGGCATCACAGCTGGCAAAGGGCATGTCTGACTTTGACATGTATATGGCAGTATGGCATGTATTATCGCCATTATTATGTAATCAAAATGAAAATTGTTATTGCTGGTCTTCAATGATGATGTCAAGTTACTTCAATGTATTTGCACCAAAAAATGATAAGGATTTATGCTGATATCGTCCAAAACCACACTTTGCCAGGGGTGTTTCCAAACTTTTGGAGGACAGTGTACTTTTTAAGCACAAATGCTCATCTTGCTCTTGCTCGACCCCACGCATTACGTAATCACACTCGAGACGTACAGTAGATGGAAGTAGTTTACAAAGCGAACACAAAAATAAAGTCACACGCCCTTTAAAAAAAAGGGTAAAATAACATTGTTGGACGATTTTGAAGTTGGAGGAGAAAATGAGATGAGGTGTTTTTGCTCTATCCTAACTTTTTATCCAGAGTACACAGACGAAGGACTAACCATGTGTGACTTTTCCAGTGTGATTACGTAATGTGCATTGCAGAGCTAGTGCAAGATGAGCATTTGTGGTTAAAAAGTATAGATATTTAAAAAAAAAAATTAAATCAATTATTGTTTTGCTATATAAGACCCTTATTCCACAGCTAGGATCGTGTAGAGCCCTTTGAAGCTACACTGAAACTGCAGTTTGGACCTTCAACCTGTTGAAGCCCACTATATGGAGAAAAATCCTGGATGTTTTCCTTAACCTTAGTTTCAACCTTTTAATTTTTAAATTAAATTTAAACTTACTTAAAACCTTAATTTCTTTTTTTGACTAAAGAAAGAAAGACATGAACATCTTGGATGACAAGTGGTAAGTAAATTATCAGGAAATTTTTATTCTGGAAGTCAACTAATCCTTTAAAAGGTTAACGTTTCACATGAACAATGCTTTCCGATTAATTTATGAAGTTATATTGATACGTTTTTATGCCACAGATTGCTATGAATTGCATTTACAGTATGTGGTTTTATCACGTTGGTACATAAACTGAAACATTTTCCAGCGTTCAGTGAGTGATCTGTTTCAAAGTAACTGATTTCATGTTTCCTATGCATCTTTTTAGGGTATAATATGATTCACTTCACGCCATTGCAGACGCTGGGTGAGTCGCGCTCCTGTTACTCTCTGGCCGATCAGCTGGAGCTCAACCCAGACTTCTCCCCTCCCGGACAAACGTACACTTGGACTGATGCTGGCAACCTTGTGGAGAAAATGAAGAATGAGTGGAATATGCTTTGCATCACCGATGTGGTTTACAATCATACGGGTGTGTGTGTACACTTTTTCTACATTGCTTTATGCATAACTTTTTTTCACTTGGCAGACACGTTTATCCAAATAATTCATAAAAGCTACTGTACATGCACAATAAATATAAAAGAATTGGCAAACTGTTGAGAAATAATTTTAGATTGAGTATAACATGTCACAGGACTTTCCAAAAGTGTTGCATGCCAATTATCTGTCTGCGGGGTCCAGCTATAGTGGGTTATCTTATTCTGATTGAAAAAGCCACAGTTTCAAACTGATTGACTGTAATCTCCTGTAAGCCCCCACTAAAAGCCTCTCCATTGACTTCAATTCTAAAAATAGTTTATTTACAGAGAACAGGAGCTGTTGGTGCAACATTTGGCCTGTCTGATCTGTAATATGCTGCAGTTCAGCTGTTGCACAGAGCTGCTCGAGAGTCCCAGTATGTGCACCGAACACTAAAGAGAAACTTTAAAACTTTCATTCAGATATCCTGACTGATTGTGGAGGTTTAGAGAAGAGTGCGTTTATAGGTGACTTACTGCAGGGGAATTTGAATGAACTTGCTTTGCTTAGTTTTGTTAGAGCTTCTTTAGGTTCTGTTTGACATCACTAAGGATGTCACCGTAAGATCGTGTTTCTTTTTCCTTGAACTCTTTAACCTTTTCTTTGAGTTACACTGTTCATTGATATGTTAGAGTAATCAGGCTTAATAGAAAGCAAAGTTCATAGTTCATTGCTTCTACCAGAGCTCAGCAGAGTTAAAGGTCAAGGAGTGTATGATACCTTATCTGAAGCTGGGTGCAAATGCCACACATTTAAACAAGGGGAAGTCCAGTGCTGTGTGCCATATGTGCATTTATACACACACTGCTGTTCAAACGTTTAAGATCAGTAAGATTTTGAATGTTTTTAAAGAATTCTCTTATGCTCATCAAGGCTGAATTTACTTGATCAAAAATATAGAAAAAGCAGTAATAATGTGAAATAATTTACAGTTTAAAATAATGGTTTTCTATTTTAATATATTTAAAAAATAAGTTATTCCTGTGAGGCAAAGCTGAATTTTCAGCATCATCACTCCAGTCTTCAGTGTCACATGATTCTTCAGAAATTATTCTAATATGCTGATTTTTTTTCTTTTATTTTTTTTATTGCTTAATATATATATTTTTTGGAGCCTGTGATACTTTTCAGGATTCTTTGATTAATTAAAAAGTTAAAAACAACAGCATTTATTCAAAATAGAAATATTTCCGAACAATATGTCTTTGCTATCACTTTCTAATCAATTTAACACATCTCTGGTGAATAAAAAATAAATGTCATCTAAAAAAAGAAAATAAAAATGTATTGACCACAAACTTTTAAATGGTACTTTATATTGTTCTTTTTAACTTTTTATTTATTGAATAATCCTAAAAAAAGTATCAGCATATTAGAATGATTTCTGTGACACTGAAGACTGGTGTAATGATGCTGAAAATTCAGCTTTGGATCACAGAAATAATAAATTACATTTTAAAATATTATTCATAGAAAACAGTTTACATTGAATTAATATTTTACAATATTACTGTTTTTTTCTGTATTTTTAGATTAAAAAAATGCAGCCTTGATGAGGATCAGTAAGAAAATAAGAAACTTCTTTAAAAAAAACATTAAAAACTTACTCATCCCAAATTTTGTGTGCGTGTGTATGTTGTGCTATTAAAATATACACAATCTCTTATTCTCACTAAGGCTGCATTTATCATGCATTTATCAAACATACAGTAAAATCTGTAATATTGAGAAATATTATTACAATTTAAAATAACCTTTTTCTATTTAAATATTTTTTAAGTAAATTTTATTCCTGTCGTTGCAAAGCTGAATTTTCAGCAGTCATTACTCCAGTTATCAGTGTCACATGATCTCTCAGAAATCATTCTAATGTTGATTTGGTGCTCGATAAACATGTCTTCTTATTATAAAAGTTAAACTGTTGTGCTGCTTCATTTTTTTTTTTTGTGAAAACCGTGTTTTGTTTTGTTCAGAAAAATTTCAGGATGTTTTGATGAATAGAAAGTTTAAAAGAACAGCATTTCTTTCTTTATTTATTTGATGTTTGTTTCTTCATCTTTGTTCATTTTTGTTTATTTGGTTGACAATGTCATAACCACTGTGTTTTTTTTTTTTTTTCTTTTTTTTTTTATATCTTTCCCAGCTGCTAACAGCAAGTGGATTAAGAAGCATCCCGAGTGTGGTTATAACCTTGTGAACTCTCCCCATCTGAAGCCGGCCTGGGTGCTGGATAGAGCCCTGTGGCACGTCACCTGTGCTATAGCTGAGGGCAAATACGAAGACAAGGGTCTCCCAGCCCTAATCCAGAATCACGAACACCTCCATGTGAGCGAATCAGTATCTGTGGAAACCTTAAAACAGAATTCAGTTTGCATGTTCTTATTTCCTTCCAAACAAACCGTAATGTGTTTTCACTAGGCGATTCGTGGAGTTCTCTGGCAAGATGTGTTTCCCAAGATCAAACTGTGGGAGTTCTTCCAAATCAAAGTGGAACCGACAGTAGAGCAGTTCAGAACCTTACTCCAAAACGGTGAGTTTCTGGAAGGTTCTCAGAGGCTAAGAGAAATTAAAATTGTAATGTGTTTAGTGGTTTGTTTTAAATTGTCTGCACAGGAGCCAAACCTGATAGGAGCAAGACTGAGGGCAAACAGCAACTGAAGATCATTCAGGACCCTCAGTATAGACGTTTTGGTAACACAGTGGACATGAACTCAGCTCTAGAAACCTTTGTGCCCCATGGGTTCGTATGCTGCTGCATTGAGCATGTGTTCACTATAATGTGCTTGTTATACGTTGATTTTATGTTGCTGAATTACACATCGGTTTTATGTTGTTGTAGGAACAGCCCCGGTGCCATTGAAGATTGCTGTAACTGGCTGAAGAGAAGACTGGAAGAAATTAATGGTGAACAGTTTCATGAAATCAAGCACCATCAGGAACAGGTGAGTCTTTCTCTTTACATTTAACTCTAATTTCTATGGAATCCAAACCAGTGATCTCATTTTTTACCTCCAGGCTACCAACTGCATTGCTGGAACTGTAAGCTATGAAAGACTTGCTGACCACGGACCCAAGTTGGGCCCCGTCACCAGAAAACATCCTCTGGTTACTAGGTAGCACAGTTCATTCAATCAGCCTCTGTTGAAATTTTAGTATCATATTCAAAGTTAGCAAATGTTTGCTATGATATTTAAAGGAAAAGTTCACTTCCAGAACAGCAATTCACAAATAATTTACTCAACCCCTTGTCATCCAAGATGTTCATGTCTTACTTTCTTCAGTCGTAAATAAATTATGATTTTTGAGGAATACATTTCAGGAATGTTCTCCATATAGTGGACTTCTATGGTGCCCCCAAGTTTGAACTTCCAAAATGTAGTTTAAATGCAGCTTCAAAAGGCTCTAAACAATCCCAGCCGAGGAAGAATGGTCTTATCTAGCGAAACGTGTGGTCATTTTGAAACAAATTGACAATTTATATGCTTTTTAGCCTCAAATGCTTGTCTTGTCTCGTCTGTGTCTGTGTAGTACAGTCTTGTCTCATTTTCTTCTTCAATGTCAGAATCACCCTACATTGGTGTTTTACATTTTTTTGGAAAGGCCATCTGATGGTCTTTGCATGTTCAATTTGTAAACCTGGGTCGGTACTTCTGCAGCTATGTAGGACGATTTTGAAGTTGGGGAAGAAAATGAGATGGGAGTTTTTCGACATACCCTAAGTGTATTGACTGTATCAAATTGGAAAAAAACAGAATTCACACAGACTTAGACAAGACGAGCGTTTGAGGTTAAAAAGTATAGAAATTGTCAATTTGTTTCGAAAACGACAGATCGCTTTGCTCAATATGACCATTTTTCCTCGGCTGGGATCGATTAGAGCCATTTGAAGCTGCATTTTGGAAGTTCAAACTTGGGGGCACCATAGAAGTCCACTATATGGAGAACATTCCTGAAATTTTTTCCTCAAGAAACATAATTTTTTATCGACTGAAGTAAGAAAGACATGAACATCCTGGATGACAAGGGGGTGAGTACATCTGTAAATTTTCTCCTTTAATGTTGTTTTGCCTGCATGCAGATATTTCACTTTCCCATTTGAGGAAGCAACTTTGGAGGAGGATCTGGAGCTGATAAATCAACCAGAAAAGTCATGTCACTTCCTGGCCCATAATGGCTGGGTCATGGCAGACGATCCCCTGAGGAACTTCGCCGAGCCAGGTTTTGTTGTATTTAAATTGAATTAATTCATTTATTTAGTTATTTTTATGTAATTTTTTTTTTTCTATTTTTGCTTACTAAAAGTTGTGCTGGTTACATGCGTGCTTGTCAAATTTAATTATGTCACAGTAGATTTCAATGAGAGTAGTGATGTAATTCTGATAGTAAACACAAGGTGGTGATATCAACACATTTACTAAACCTTAATCGTTTGCAACACTTGCCAAGCCTTTTTGGCAGTAAGGTGAATTAAAGTTGCTTTTTCTTGTCCTCATTCTGGTTAGGGTCCAACGTCTACATCAGGAGGGAGCTGATCTGCTGGGGTGACAGCGTTAAACTGCGGTATGGCAATGGGCCCGAGGACTGCCCCTACCTGTGGGCCCACATGCAGAAATACACTGAGATTACGGCCAAGCACTTTGTGGGAGTGCGTCTGGACAACTGCCATTCAACTCCGCTGCATGTGGCTGAGGTACCTTGACAGTGTCAAAAGATGGATTATTACTTTTGGCTAGATCAGAGATGAATTACGTGTTTGAGAATAACTATGTGTAAAGATGAATATTAGACATGGGGGGCAGGAAGAACTGCCCCCCACATTTTCATATGACAAGCTCATTAGTTACTGTCTTGGTTAGTACATTTTGGATAAGGATTGTTCCCCATCCACCAATTGTTCTGTCATTGGCTGTACTTCACACTGAAGTATATTAAGTGTGGCTTGTTCTCCATTCTTTGCTTATTGATAAACCAGTGATGGTATAAGGGTCATGCTATGCAACCTGACGCTATGTGCAATTTTAATATGGTGTTTTTATTGTAAAAAGTGTAATATGATTTAATAAGATTTTAATAGTCTTTTGAAACTTTTAGTCATTTGAATCTTGATAAAATGCGTTGAACCAGCATGTTAGTTATATCCTCAGAAGGGTACCAGGGTTGACAGTTTAACATTACAAACTTTGTGCTCAAGAGCATGAAACTACAAGTTCACTTCCAAAACAAAAATCAAATTTCATGTCTTCCTTTCTTCAGTCGTAAAGAAATTATGTTTTTTTGAGGAAAACATTTCAGGAATTTTCTCTGTATAGAGGACTTCTATGGTGTCTGTGAGTTTGAACTTCCAAAAATGCAGTTTAAATGTAGCCTTAAAGGGCTCTAAATGATCCCAGCCGAGGAATAAGGGTCTTATCTGGTGAAACGATCAGTTATTTTCTAAAAAAAAAAAAAATACCTCAAATACCTAATTTAAAAATGTTATTGTGCATTTTTTCCGGTGCAAGACAGTTAGGGTATGTCGAAAAACGCCCATCTCATTTTCTCCTCCAACTTCAAAATCGTCCTACATCACTGCAGAAGTACCAACCCAGTGTATACAAAGTGAACATGCAAAAAAATGTTTTACAAAAAAAGGTAAAACAGCGATGTAGGACGATTTTGAAGTTGGAGAAAATTAGATTTTTCAACATACCCTAACTGTCTTGAACCGGAGTGCACAGAGTTCACGCAGAGCTAGACAAGATGAAAATTAAAGTTAAATGGTATATAAATTGTACCATTTTTTTCTAAAATAACCGATTATTTCACTAGATAAGACCCTTCTTCCTCGTGGAGCTGTATTTAAACTGAAAAGGGAACTTCTGAAAGGGAACTTCTCCTTTAAAAAGAAAGTAAAGCTGATGATTCTACAAATATCCACTTTCCATTATCTGTTTACTATACAAAATCATAGTAACAGATCATCTCTTAATCCAAGTGTTAAAAAAGGAGATTTGAGAGTTCAGTTCTTTAAAGGAATAGTTCAGAAAAAAAAATTGTTGAAAATGTACTCTCAGGCCATCGAAGATGAGTTTGTTTCTACATCAGAATAGATTTGTAGAAATTTAGCATTACATCACTTACTCACCAATGGATCCACTGTAGTGAGTGGGTGCCGTCAGTCCAAAGAGCTGATGAAAACATGACAATAATTCACTAGTAATCCACTTAACTCCAGTCCATCAGTTAACGTCTTGTGAAGTGAAAAGCTGTGTTTGTAAGAAACAGATCCATCATTACAATGTTTACCAATCCAAAATTCATAATAATGCTTCATCCAGTGAAAAAGTCCATCCCTTCTTGTACTTTCACATCAAGATCGACCAACATATTTGTTTAGAACTGTTTTTGTTTGTAAAAGGTGCTTGATCTTTAGCCAGAAACAACAGTTTGAAGTTAAAAACATCTTAATGATGAATTTATTACAAGCATGCAGCTTTCTACTTTAAAAGACATTAATTTATGGACTGAAGTCGTGTGGATTACTTGTGGATTATTGTGATGCAGTTTGATCTCTCATTTTCACGGCACCCATTCACTACAAAGGATCCAGTGGTGAGCCAGGGCTAGATTTCTGCAAATCTGTTTATCTAAATTTCTAAAACTCATCTTCAGTGGCCTGACAGTGAGCACATTTTCAAAAAAATATATATTTTTTTGGATGAACTATTACTTTAGGCAGATGCTGTCTTTTTAAATAATGCTGTTTATAAAAATGCTTAATTCATATGTAATTTGAAACACAAGAGTGACCTGTTATTGGAGGTGACTGTGTCAAAGTAATGACCATTTATTTCAGAAATGAGTAACAGCTGTTTATTGTTATTTTAACACGTATTTACCCACCTTTTTCTTCCCGTAAGAGTGGGCACAGCCATTTGTAAATTTTATGGGTCTGACTTCCAGTCTCATCTGCATCCAGTTATTTTTAGCTGTGCAAAACAGCTCGTTTTGCTGCTGGATATTGCAAATTGGTGTGTCTTACCATATTATGATATTGCACTTAATCTTAATTATGAACACAGTGGTTTTGTAGCGCAGTTTTACCGTTTACTGCACATGGTTATTCATTCTCATTATTTCCCTATAGCAAACACTATACAAAACACTTTAGCATCAGTTGACAGTTTTTTTAAGCTAGCAGCGCCTCTCACTTTTAACATGTTGTGCTCTGCAGACCATGTTGGCAGCAGCCAGATCAGTCAGACCCAATCTCTATGTGATAGCCGAGCTCTTTACAGGCAGCGAGCTGATTGACAATGTGTTTGTTAACCGGCTGGGAATAACCAGTCTTATCAGAGGTATTGGAGAGTCTTTTAGCATGACACTAACAATGTCTTATCTGTTTGTCTTTCTTTTTTGCATTGCATCACCTGTCATTTTCTCTCTGAACTATCTCTCCTAAATATATATACGTCCAAAATCTCTCACCTTGACTTTATTGTCTCATTTTGGCTTCATTTGAGGCATGACCGTCTCCCTTTTTTAATTTTTCACACCCTACCTGACATACTAACAACCGTGGTTTGGTTTCCTCTTGGCTGTTCGTCTTGCCCTAACCCTGCTTGCTGCAGTTCATGCTGGATGCCGCCCGCACCCTCAGGCCTGACCTGTACGTGGTTGCCGAGCTCTTCACAGGCAGCGAGGAGCTGGATAATGTCTTTGTGACTAGATTAGGAATCTCTTCACTCATCAGAGGTATGGCCTTCTAATAGCCTGGTCTTGCATTGTGGCTGTTTCATTATATCGTAATTCTAATTATAACATTTTGAATTGTTAAACTACCATCACCAGTCAAAAGTTTGGGATCGGTAAGATATTTTAACCAAGGCTGCATTTTTTATCAGAAAGACAGTAAAAAGAGTAATATTGTGAAATATTTCTACATTTTAAAGGAGAAGTCCACTTCCAGAGCAAAAATTTACAGATAATGTACTCACCCCCTTGTCATCCAAGATGTTCATGTGGGTTTTTTTTTCCAGCTGTAAAGAAATTATGTTTTTTGAGGAAAACATTTCAGGATATTTCTCCATATAATGGACTGATATGGTGCCCCGATTTTGAACTTCCAAAAGGCAGGTTAAATGCTGCTTCAAACGATCCCAAATGTGGTTGTAAATGATCCCAGCCCATGAAGAAGGGTCTTATCTAGCAAAACGATCAGTTATTTTCATTAAAAAAAAATACTTTTTTATCTCAAACGCTCGTCTTGCCTTGCTCTCCCTGAACTCTGTGTATTCTGGCTCAAGACAGTTAGAGTATGTCGAAAAACTGCAATCGTATTTTCTCCCTTAACTTCATAAATCATTTCAAAATCATCCTACATCACTGCAGAAGTACCGACCCAGTCAAAGAAGATCAAACACCCTTAACAAAAAAGGTAAAACAGCAATATAAGACGATTTTGAAGTTGAGGGAGAACATGAGATGGGAATTTTTCAACATACCCTAACTGTGATGAACCGGAAAAAAACAGTTCAGGCAGAGTGAGACAAGACGAGCGTTTGACATTAAAAAGTATATAAATTATATTATTTTAATGAAAATAACAGATTGTTTCGCTAGATAAGACCCTTCTTCCTCAGCTGGGATCATTTACAACCGCATTTGGGATCGTTTGTAGCTGCATTTAAACTGCATTTTGGAAGTTCAAAATTGGGGCTCCATATCAGTCCATTATATGGAGAAAAATCCTGAAATGTTTCCCTCAAAAACATAATTTCTTTATGGCTGAGAAAAGAAAGACATGAACATCTTGGATGAGAAGAGGTACATTATCTGTCAGTTTTTGTTCTGGAAGTGGACTTCTCCTTTAAATAACAGTTATCTATATTAGTATATTTTAAAATTTATTCATGTGATGGCAAAGCTGAATTTTCAGCGTGATATTTTTGTGATTTTTTTTTTTTTTTTTTTTTTTTTTTTTTTTTTTGATAAAGAGTACAGCATTTATTTGAAGAAGAAGGTTTTTGTAACTTTTTAAATGTATTTACTGTTACTTTTAATACATTTAATGCATTCTTGCTGATAAAATTAATTTCTATTAATATTAAAATCTTAATGAACTTAAACTTTTGAATGGTAGTATGTGCAGAAACTGAATCTGATTCTACCTAGCTTGACATCTTAACCACAAATTAATTTAAGTCTTAGCTTTTCATCATTTACTCACCTCAAACCAGTATGGCTTTTTTCTTCTGGATTAAAGCTTCTAAACTTAAAAAATGATGCAAAATCACCATAAAACTAACCAAAAAATGTAAAAGTAGTTGACATGTCTTCTAATGTCAAACAATAGATTTGATTAAGAAATGGGCCTAATTTGAAATCATTTATTGAAAATCTTGCCATTTAGCTCTCCTTGGTGTGTTTATGAGAGGTGGCAATGTCAGATTCATGAAAGATCAAATTTTTGAATGAACCAATTAATCTGGTGCAAATGATTTCTTTGTGTATAATTTAGAATTTTAAAAAATTAAAGTCATACAGGTTTGCAATGACTTGAATGTGAGTGAATACTGATAAAGTTAAAAAAAACATTTTGTGAGAAATAAGTAGCACATATTAAAATGATTCAGCGTTCATATTTTGCATTGTGCTGTTGTAGAGGCAATGAGTGCTGGAGACAGTCATGAGGAGGGTAGGCTGGTGTACCGGTACGGAGGAGAGCCTGTGGGGGCTTTTCTTCAGCCCAGTCTCAGGCCTCTGGTGCCCAGCATTGCCCATGCCATGTTCCTAGACGTCACACATGACAATGAGTGCCCTATTCAGGTATAGCATTTCAGACATGTACTACAGTATGTGGACAGAGCTACTTGAATGAGTTCTTATTTTGATGTTCTGTGTTGTAGATCCGCTCTGTATATGATTCTCTGCCCAGCTCTGCTATTGTTTCTATGGCCTGCTGTGCCACTGGTAGCACCAGAGGCTATGACGAGTTAGTACCCCACCAGGCAAGATATTAACTTCTCACAAACTCACAAATACATGAACTGAGTTCATTTTTTGAGTACATCTAAAAAGTCCTTCTTTTATATCTGCCCTTAAGATCTCAGTGGTAACAGAGGAGCGTTTCTATAGCAAATGGAATCCTCAGGCTAAGCCGTCGTCCCCTGGTGAGGTCAACCTGCAGTCAGGAATCAACGCCGGAAAGCTGGCCCTCAGCCGGCTACACCAGGAACTGGCATCAAAAGGCTTCAACCAGGTAAATATGCAACCTTGAGACCTTCTGTGGGTCCACAATAACAGTTAATGTATGCCACATGAAGTCTGCACCAATTCAGTATTGGCAGAAAGGCGCATCATGGCTGCAACAATTGCTCTAGTGTGTAAATGAATAAAAATAAGAATGAAAACAAAACCCTGTTTATAATGGAAATCAACTAACATGAGTAAAAGAAACTGCATTTGGATAAAGAATGACTGAAAAATTAAAACAACCGTTTTTAAATAGCTATTTGCACATGGTGCACATCACACCTGCAGGTGGCGATATGGCATTTGACACCAGAAAGGTTGCCAATACTTGTTTAAAGTTCATATTGTAGGTTTTGCCAACACATTAAAATAACACATGCATTTAAAATGTTATATTTTAATTAGAAGCTAAAAATAACCTGAAATTAAGAGTGCATTAGTATAACATTTTATAGAAATAATAATAAATGATGCTGAACTGTAATAAAAACTTGGTTCAATTAAATGCAATCATTTAAACTAACAAAACCATTGCTGTTATGTATGTCTAATATACATGTTTCATATATGTTTCATTATAAACCCAATATTATAAGCTAAAAATAACTATATTAAAAACTAAACTAATAAGTAAACACAGTTAGTAATAAGTTGTATTAAAATACAATAAAATAAACTTTGACGAGTTTACACAATTTACTAAATAAATCATTGCTGGAACAAACTAAAAGCTAAAGAAATAAATGTTTAAATTTATACATAGTAATTAATGTTATATATAACATTAAAAATTTTAAACTCTGTATATAAAATTATAAGCTAAAAATAACCTAAAACATTAGAAGTACATTTGTAACGAGTAAAATGAATTCATAGTTTTATTACATTTTAAATAGAAGCTAAACATAACCTGAAATTAAGAGTGCATTAATACATTAATATTAATTTTTATAAAAATAATAATGGAATATGCAGAACTGTAATAAAAGCTTGGTTCAATTAAATGCGATTAAATAAACTAACAAAACCATTGCTGTTATAAATATGTAATATACATATATGTTTCATAATAAACCCAATATTATAAACTAAAAATAATTATATTAAGAACTAAACTAATAAGTAAACAGAATTAGTAATAAATAGTATTAAAATGCTAATGAAAATACACTATAATAAATCTGAACAAGTTTAATCAATTAAATAAATAAATAATTGCTGGAACTAGCTAAATAAAGAAAGAAATTCAAAACTGATATATAGTATTCAGTATTTTACATTTGATATATTTTATATATAGTATATTTTACATGTAAAATGTTAAATACTAAACATAAAACATAAATAAAAATTATAAGCTAGAAATAACCTAAAAGCATTTTGTAAATTTGTAAATAGTATTAAAATAAAATAAATTAATATTTTTATTACATTTTAAATAAAAGCTAGAAATAACCTGAAATTAAGAGTGCATTAATATTACATTTTATAGAAATAATAATGAAAAATGCAGAGCTGTAATAAAAACTTCAAATGCTTCAAATAACTTAAATGCAATCAGTTAAACTAACAAAACCATTACTGTTATAAATTTGTAAAATACACATATGTTTCATAATAAACCCGGTATTATAAACTAAAAATAACTATATTTTGAACTAAACTAATATGGAAACAGAATTATTAATAAATAGGATTGCAAATAGTAATGCAAATAAAAATACGCTATAATAAACCTGGACGAGTGTAATCAAATAAATAAATCATTGCTGGAACAAACTAACTAGATAAAGAAATAAATAGTAAAATTTATATATAGTATTTAATATTTTATATATGTTATATTACATATATGTATTACATATAAAATGTTAAACACTATCTATAAAATTATAAGCTTGAAATAACCTAAAAACATTAAAAGTACATTTGTAAATATTAGTAAAATAAAAATAAATTCATACTTTTATTACATTTTAAATAGAAGCTAATAATAACCTGAAACTTTATAGAAATAACAATGGAAGATGCAGAACTATAATAAAAATTCAATTAAATGCAATCAATGAAACTAGCATACCCATTGCTGTTATAAATGTGTAATTTACATGTATGTTTCGTAATAAACCCAATATTATGAACTAAAAATAACTATGTTAAGAACTAAACTAATAAGTATTTAAATGCAGATGAAAATACGCTATAATAAACCTGGACGTGCTTAAACAATTAAATAAATAAATAATTGCTGGAACAAACTAACTAGCTAAAGAAATAAATGTTAAAATTTGTATATAGTATTTAAGATTTTGATTATATATATTTTTTATATATATTGCATATAAAATGTAAAATACTATATATAGAATTATAAACTAGACATAATCTAAAAACATTAGTACATTTTTAAATAATATTAAACATAAAATTATGTATTCAAAACTATAATAATATTTAACAAGCTTCATTAATATGTCTTTGGGTGTTTTCTTAGGTGTTTGTGGACCAGGTGGATGAGGACATTGTGGCGGTCACTCGTCATTGTCCCAGTACACACCAGTCAGTGGTGGCTGTGTGCCGCACTGCTTTCAAGAACCCCAAACACCATCGCTATACAGACGAGGTTCCACCGATGTGCATCCCAGGTGTGTCAGAGCTTCGCTGCTTCTTATCAGAGAGGCTGAACCTTCTTTGTATTTAACTGGATGAGATTTCCTCTCTCACTCGCCCTCATTGAAATTCTGTTCTGGCATCTGGTTTTATTCTGTCTCGATAATGTGTCCTTGGACTTAATGCCTGACTGGAAGCCAAATCTCTCTGAAATCTCACAGGTAAGATAGAGGAGGTGGTGCTGGAGGCGCGTACCGTGGAGAGGCAGGCGGGCTCCTACAAAAAAGATGAGAGGAGCATTAATGGCATACCTGGGTACACAGTGGAGATTAAAGAGCACATCCAGGTAACCTGAGTGCTGTGAGACCGCTCTAATTATAACTGTCCTAAACCGACACAATGGCCTCCGCTGAGAACACTCATTCACAAAACGGCAAAAGCACAACCCCTACCCTGCAGTTTAAACACCACAGCCCTCAAAGAGCTCTGGTTTCATCTCAAGTACTTGTTTTGGTAAACCTCCCCTTTCCTGCCTGGTTGTAAATGTCTGCCGCCCGGACTTGCATGGCCCTTTTGATTGCCTCTACTGTCAACATTGCACGAGTCAATCTTATCTTTTGGTCTCAGAGGTTCCTTTGTTTGCATCTCTGTCTTTTCTCAGCTGAAGGACAGTAAGGTGGTGCGGCAGGCTGGAGTGACGTCTCGAGGGCGCAGTGAATATGTGCAGGAGATCTTGTTTGAACAGCTGACGCCTGGAAGCGTTATTGCTTTCAGGTTAGACGTCAAAAGCTTTAACTGTCCCTGAACCGAATCAGGATTTTACCTAGATTTTGCAGTGAAGAGGTGATTTTATGTGTCTTTGCTGACTGAACGTTTTAATTTCTTTAAAAAAAAAAAAAACGTACTGTTGGCAAAATGTTTAACAGAATGGTTGAGTTCACTCCTGAATTAAAATTTCCTGATTTCCTGATCCATTTACTCACTCCCTTGTCATCCAAGATGTTCATGTCTTTCTTTCTTCAGTCGTAAAGAAATTACGTTTTTTGAGGGAAAACATTTCTGCATTTTTCTCTATATAATGGACTGATATGGTGCCCCGATATTGAACTTCCAAAATGCAGTTTAAATGCAGCTTCAAATGATCCCAAATACGGTTGTAAACAATCCCAGCCGAGGAAGAAGGGTCTTATCTAGCGAAATGATTGGTTATTTTCATTTAAAAAAATACGATTTAAATACTTTTTAATCTCAAACGCTCGTCTTGTCTTGCTCTCCCTGAACTCTGTGTATTCTGGCTCAAGACAGTTAGGGTATGTCGATTTTCTCCCTTAACTTCAAAAATCATTTTAAAAATCATCCTACATCACTGCAGAAGTTCCGACCCAGTCTTTGCAACGTGAACATGCAAAACTGATCAAACACCTTTAACAAAAAAAGGTAAAACAGCGATATAGGGCGATTTTTGAAGTTAAGGGAGAACATGAGATGGGAGTTTTTCGACATACCCTAACTGTCATGAACAGGAACAAAAACAGTCCAGGCAGAGTAAGACAAGATGAGCGTTTGGCATTAAAAAGTATATAAATTGTATTATTTTTATTAAAATAACTGATTGTTTCGCTAGATAAGACCCTTCTTCCTCGGCTGGGATTGTTTACAACTGCATTTGGGATCATTTGAAGCCACATTTAAACTGCATTTTGGAAGATCAAACTCGGAGCACTATAGAAGTCCATTATATGGAGAAAAATGGTGAAATGTTTTCCTCAAAAAACACAATTTATTTACGACTGAAGAAAGAAAGACATGAACATCTTGGATGATAAGGGGGTAAGTAAATTATTTGTAAATTGTTGTTCTAGAAGTGGAGTTCTCCTTTAAGGTTTTTGAGGAAAATATTTCAGGATTTTTCTACATATAGGGGACTTCAATGGGAGCCAATGGGTTGAAGGTCCAAACTGCAGTTTCAACGCAACGTTAAAGTGCTCTACAGGATCCCAGCTGAGGAATAAGGATCTTTTCTAGCGAAACAATTAGTAATTTTTTTTAAAAAAAATAATACGAATATATATACTTTTTAACAAGAAATGCTTGTCTTGCACTAGTTCCCCAATCCCCATGCAATTCCCCATTGAAGTCCACTATATGGAGAAAAGTCCTGAAATGTTTTCCTCAAAAACCTTAATTTTTTTTTCGACTAAAGAAAGAAAAACATGAATATCTTGGAGGACATAGGGGTGAGTAAATTATCAGGAAATTGTAATTCTGGAGTGAACTAATCCTTTTGTTTTTTATTATTATTAGTTTTAAGGGTGAAGTGTCTTTCTTTCTCAGGGTGAGTCTGGACCCCAAATCTCAGGAGCTAGTTGGTGTGTTAAGGAACCATCTCATTCAGTTCAATCCACTGTATAAAGCAGGAAGTCTGCCTGATCCGAACACACCCGACATACTGAAGAGTCCACTGACACAGTGAGTTCACATTTCATCCACATTTACGCTTTTCCACCATCATGGTGCTGGTGCCCAGCCTAGATCCTTTCTGCAAGTTTCCACTGAAGCTAATGGACACCCCAATCCTGTTTCATACATCATTTCATACATATTTTGGACTATGGGGAGTGCCGTTATTTCGATGACATGAAATGGTTGCACTCGGTGAACTACTGCCGCTACCTGTTGCTATTTTTAGTGCAACACAACTCAGAAAATAAAATACTAATACGATGCCACATTGTGCAGCTTTTGGTTGTTATTTTCAGTCGAAGGGCAACAAGATAAGCGATATAACTCTTTACTGCTTTCCTAGCGATAAGAAGAGGAGAAAAGAATGGGAAGATGTCTGTGGATGAATAAAACTTCCTAAAGACCCATACCTTTGTTCTCTTCACTTTAGCCCTGATGCCTTTGAGGCTTTTAGTAGACCGCAGCTACTCTGAAAGAGCTTACAATCAACAGAGACAAGAAACGCTAGATGCCATCCTGGCAGGATGTAAACATGCTCGTTATGACGCCATGGTCACTAAAGGAGTTTCTCAGCGCGGATTTCACTCGATATCCAGAGCGTTTAGACTCCTTGTGGGGAAAATAGATGGTACAGCATTTAAGCCTATGCTTATATCCATCGCCACCTGTAATACATTACATTATATAAAGCCATACAAGTCTTAATACCCGGGGTTCTGTTTAAGAGTTTCTGCAGCCTCATAGTCTTGATCTCCTTTGTAGATTTTCTCTCCGTGTACAAAGAACTGAACATTTATGCCTTTGTTCATTGTTGAGGAGTTCTGAAGATGCTTTTTCGTGTTTCTTCTCCACACCAGGATTATGTCTAAGATGACTCTGGCTGATATGAACATGCTTCTGTTTCGCTGTGATGCTGAGGAAAAGGAAGATGGAGGAGGCTGTTACAATATCCCAGGCTGGAAGCCTCTGAAATATGGTGGTCTGCAAGGTACTGATGAAACCTGTATTTAAAGGAGTAGTTCACTTCCAGAACAAAAATATACAGATAATGTTCTCACCCCATTGTCATCCAAGATGTTCATGCCTTTCTTTCTTCAGTCATAAAGAAATTATGTTTTTTGAGGAAAACATTTCAGGAATTATCTCCATATATTGGACTTCAGTTGTGCCCACAATTTGAACGTCCAAAGTGCAGTTTAAATGCAGCTTCAGAGGGCTCTAAATGATCCCAGCCAAGGAATAAGAGATTTATCTAGTGAAACAATTTTTCATTTTCTAAAAAATAAAAATGTATATACATAACCTCAAATGTTCATCTTGTCTAGCTCTGCGATGCACATGCGTACTCTGTGTAATCCGGGTCAATATAGCTCCAACTTCAAAATAGCCCTATATTGCTGTTTTACCTTTTTTTTTGTAAAAGGCATTTGACCTTGTTTGCATGTTCACTTTGTAAACACTGGGTTGGTACTTCTGCAGTGCTGTAGGACGATTTTAAAGTTGGAGAAGAAAACGAGATGGGAGTTTTTTGGCACAACTGTATTGAGCTGAATTACACAGAGTACGCATGCTAGACAAGATGAGCATTTAAGGTTAAAAAGTATATCTTTTTTTTTTTTTTTTTTAGAAAAAGACCGATAGTTTTGCTAGATAAGATCGTTTAGAGCCCTTTGAAGCTGCATATAAACTGCATTTTGGATGTTCAAACTCACAAGCACCATTGAAGTCCACTATATGGAGATAATTCCTGAAATGTTTCCCTCAAAAAACATAATTTTGTTTACGGCTGAAAAAAGAAAGGGATGAACAACATCTCGGGTTAGTACATTATCTGTTAATTTTGTTCTGGAAGTGAGCTACTCCTTTAACAGGACAATATACATTAGGTTTGTGTTTTGTGCAGTGCTTTACATGTGTCACAGTAACTAGCAAAGAATGTTGTCATTTCATTCTCACAGGTCTGTTGTCAGTGATGGCAGACATTCGACCCAAAAATGATCTTGGCCACCCGTTCTGTGACAACCTAAGGCAAGGGGATTGGATGATCGACTACGTAAGCAATAGACTGATATCACGCGGGGGCACTCAGGCCGAGGTAAATGAGTCAAGCGATTAAAATAAATACTGTATGTAGCTGATAATCTCAGGGTGTTTAGCTGCGGTTAAAGTCTTTGGAAAGATCCATTGCCGCTCCTATTTTTAAGTCCAGTAGTTAATTTTGTCACTAATGTGTCCTTAGGTGGGTCAGTGGTTCCAGGCTATGTTTGCCTACCTGAAGCACATCCCTCGCTACCTCATTCCCTGTTACTTTGATGCCATCCTGGTAGGGGCCTACACTACTGCACTTGATGTGACCTTCAAACAGATGTCAAGGTCAGTGTCTCAAATAGTGACAGATCATCCTGGTGTTTGTGTTTATTCTATCCTATCCTGTCTTCAACTCTTCTGTTATGAATCCTTCAAAACAGCTATTTTCTCTTATAACTCTTTTGAGAAGGTAATTGGTTCTTACAATTAGCCGTCGACACAGCCAGTCGATCTCTTCTTTTGCAGCCGTTTTTATTTACTTTAAACCTTGTCCATCTCAGCACCATGTGCCATGTTTATTTTCTTCAGCCCTCCTCCTCCCCAGCACCACCTGTCTAAATCTTCTACCAGGTTCTATTTCCTTTAATTTGCACTAGCAGAACAAATATTAATCCCTGTAATTATTAGCGTGTTTCAGCAGTAAGCCTGCACACATGCCAGCAGTGTAGCATATCTAAGTTCAAGCCAAGACTACACTCTGTTCTCTTCAGTAAAATACCAGTAAAATCTATTTAAGTTGTCATGATTGAAAATATGAAATCTAATGCTTAAGTTTCTCAATTCAAGAGGTTTCTTTGGACTGTTATTGTGTGCATCTGCTTGTGTTAGTTTTGTACAGAACGGCTCATCTTTTGTGAAGCTGTTGGCTCTGGGATCAGTCCAAATGTGTGCCGTTGGACGTTTTCCAGCTCTTCCACCTCTCTCACCAGCCCTGAACGATGTGCCTTACCGTGTCAATGAGATCACAAAGCAGAAGGAGCAGTGCTGTGTTTCTTTGGCTGCAGGTGACTCCATAGTAACCCACAGAAAACCTAAATATGTCAGAATGTAGTTCCAGAGGTCACCAGAGTAAAGTGTTGCTAGCCGAAAAGCCAAAGTATCTGGGCTGCTAACACTGGATTGTAAGATTAAATTTAACAATGACCTGCTACAGTATTTTTGGTCTTAATGACTTCCTCCTTCCACAGGCCTACCTCATTTCTCTGCTGGAATCTTCCGTTGTTGGGGCAGGGACACGTTCATCGCCCTACGAGGACTAATGTTGGTCACAGGGCGTCACTTGGAGGCCAGGTGCTCATATCAATTCAGTTCATTACTACAATAATTAACCAAGACCAGTGTGGTATAAAATCTTTAGCCTGTTCTTAGTTTGATTTTGATTCAGTGAATCAATATCATATTCAAAAAGCATATCATTTTTTTAGCAACAGTGCAGATGGACACATTTATGGCAAGTTTAGCTGTAAATTCAGCATATGCTTAATTTATTAGTCTAAAATATCGATCTCAATCCATCCAGAATATTTTGAGAAATTTGTGATCCGTCATTTGACCCCCTTTGTGACCTTAGATTTAAGAAAACATCAAATAAGTTTATTCTTGAGTGTTTAGAGAGAAAATTTCTCCCTCTCAGTTCTTTTCTTTCCTCTTCACGCTGCTTTACAGGAACATCATCCTGGCCTTTGCTGGCACATTAAGACATGGATTGATTCCTAACCTGCTGGGAGAGGGTGTAGGGGCTCGTTTTAATTGCCGTGACGCGGTGTGGTGGTGGCTGCAGTGCATTCAAGACTACTGTACTATGGTACCCAATGGCACGGACATCCTCCAATGCCCCGTGTCTAGGATGTACCCCACAGACGACTCAAAACCCCTGACTGCAGGCACTGTGGTAAGCTCAACACACACAAAAAAATGCTGCTTAGTATTTCTGTGGAAGCCTTTTTTAGAATACTTGAATAGAAAGTTAAGAACAACATTGATTTAGTTTGTCTTTGCTGTCACTTTTGTGTAATTTTGTGTCCTTGTTGACTAAAAGTGTTAATTTATATGTTCAATCATAGACTATATAATGCATTATGAATTCATATTTTAGTTCCACTGCTCACTTTTTGACACCCAGATATCACTAGTATTGTTTTGGTTCTGTGATGCCACAGGATCAGCTGCTGTATGAGGTCATTCATGAGGCCATGGAGCGCCACATGCAGGGTATAGAGTTCAGAGAGAGGAACGCTGGGCCACAGATTGACCGCAACATGAGAGATGAAGGTAAAGCCTTTTTAAAATAATTTTAAAGGAGGTCTTTTATGCCCCTTTTCGCAACATATAATATAAGTCTCAGGTGTCCCCAGAATGTGTCTGTGAAATTTCAGCTAAAAAAACAGGTCATTTATTGTATCATTTTGAAAATGCCTATTTTGAGTAGGAGTAGAAACATGCTTCGTGCCTGTATCTTTAAATGCAAATGAGCTGCTGCTCCCCGCCCCTTTTTTCCAGAACAGGGCTGTTCCTTTTCTGCTCTTATCTCAGATACTCGGCTAAAAAACATCTGTTGGGTTGTGATTACCATGTCTGTCATGTTGAAATCATGCGTTTTGAAGTCATATTAGTTTACACTTCTGATATGTGACTCTGGACCACAAAACCAGAGTCAATTTTTTGAGATTTATACATCATACGAAAGCTGAATAAATAAGTCTGTCAGGACAGAACAATATTTGGCTGAGATACAACTATTTGAAAATGAAATGGAATCTGAGGGTGCAAAAAAAATCAAAATATTGAGAAAATCACCTTTAAATTTATCCAAATGAAAAATTAAGTTTTGGTATATTTATGATAGGAAATTCACAAAATATCTTCTTGAAAAATGATCTTTACTTAATATCCTAGTGATTTTTGGCATAAAAGAAAAATTGATCATTTTGACCCATACAATATATTTTTGGCTATTGCTACAAATATACCCATGCTGCTTAAGGCTGGTTTTGTGGTCCAGGGTCACATATACGGTTATATACGGTCACTGGCATGCGAGTACTAAACGTCCGTGTCTTATTGCGCTTAAACTGTCAAATACACAGAAGTTTGTATTAAAAATGCATGAGTTACAAAAACAGTCGGTTATGTCTGTGAATGTGAACAGCTGGGAAAAAAATTGCATGTTTATATTAGATCTGTGTGGCAGCAGTGTAATATACAGTAAATAAATCAATAAATCCACTGCTCTTTTGTCTCCTTTGAGGCTGGGACTCATATAGTTTTCTGTGCTCCTCTGTACAGGCAACGACAGAATAGTTAGCATGCTTTGCTCGAACTTTGCCATGGCGTTAGAACTGGTACACCATTGTCATTTGCGAAAACAAAATGTTGGGGCTGTGGGTGGAAATGTGCAGATTAAGGATTGGAAAGGGTTGCAGAGAAAGGCTTACCAAAACAAAGTTACTGTGTTGTGCTTTTTCACATTTTCTGGGTTGGTAGATGCACTGGGGACCCGATTATGGCACTTAAACATGGAAAAAGTCAATTTTTTGTTATATGTGCCCTTTAAGATTCTTTTTTTTAAGAGTCCTTTGAGAAAATGTTGAATCTATTGTATTCTGGACCTTCTCAGGCTTCAACATTGTGGCCAAGGTGAACCCCGACACTGGCTTTGTGTATGGCGGAAATCGGTTCAACTGTGGGACCTGGATGGACAAAATGGGAGAGAGCGAGAGGGCCCGCAATAAAGGGATACCAGCTACACCCAGGCATGCATTGAAATCTCTTAAAGCCATATATATATTCTATTTATAAGATGCCATTTATAAGTGGATCTCTTTTCTCGTTCTCACTCTCTATGTCTGTTGCCATCATTCAGTGTGACTCTTACGTTCCTATTGCAGAGACGGATCAGCGGTGGAAATAGTGGGTCTGTGCAAATCTACGTTGCGTTGGCTGGTGGAGCTACATAAACAAGGGCTCTTTCCTTACAGTAGTGTGGCCCTACATAAAGACGGTGAGCTCAAATGGCCTTACTAGTGCTCATAACATTAGTTTGTTCCAAAACTTAGTGAGCTGCCCATGTACACGGCATCATCAGGCACTCTCCCAATGTGCAGGCTGTTTTAAATTGTGGAAAGCAAAGTAATGCTGCCTTATTATGCTTTGTTCAGCAAGTTAAGTGAAAAAAATTAATCCATGATGGCAGACAAGTTCAGAGTAATGGCAACTATAAATATCTATTTCAATTCAATAAAAGCATAAAAAAATTATGGAACTAATACTTTAGAATTTTCTCCCAATTATTTATGTGTATATTGTTTGTAAGCATTTTAAATCACTTACTGAGGTTCCGCAAACATTTGTTATACCTGTAGGCAAACCGCTCACTATGTCCTACGAAGAATGGGATAGAAAAATCCAGCAGAACTTTGAGAAGATGTTCTATGTGTCCCAAAACCCAAATGACCCCAACGAAAAGCATCCTGAGTTGGTTCATAAGCGGGGCATTTACAAAGACAGCTACGGAGCCTCCAGCCCCTGGTGTGACTACCAGCTCAGACCCAACTTTCCCATTGCTATGGTGGTGGTGAGGATTCTTTCTAAAACTAACAGATTACATTTAAAAGATCTCAGGCAAAAAAAGTCAATATATTTATTTATTTGCAAATGTATGTGGTTACTGTTTATTTGAATGTTATTTATTATTTATTTGTTTGTTTGTGCTTTAGTAGTCTATTTACATATTATTTATTTGCATATTATTTATTTCTTTTTTTGATATATATTTGTTATTTGTTATATTTCATAGTGTTTTATCATGATTTTCAGCATAATTTAGAATTATTTACAGCTGTTTGGTGTTTTAAATTCATTAAATTTTATAATTGGCAAACATAATTACTCAAATTGACAGTTTATTTAAAATGGTTCAGTCACATCAAGTCTTTCATGTAAATTGGTGACATGCTATGTTTTTATGTGGGTAGAAAAATATGCCATCATAATGTTCAAAAATATCAGTTATAATCAGTTTTAGGGAGCAAATTATTGTTTCTGCTTCCTTCGTTGGTGAGTATGGAAGACCGTTTCTGCCACTGAATAAAAAATAGAAAAAGGTAATTGCAACTTTTTATCTCACAATTCTGACTTTTTTTGTGAGTTAAGTCAGAATTGTGATATGTAAACTGAGATCATAAGTCTTTTTTTCTCCTCAGAATTGAACTTTATAATTTCATAAGTTTATGTTTGACAATTCTGAGAAAAAAAGTCAGAATTTGCGATAAAAAAAAAACTTGTAATGGTATAAACTCGCAATTCTGACTTAACTCGCAGTTGCGAGTTTATATCACACAATTCTAGGAAAAAAATTAGAATTGCCAGATGTAAACTTGCAGTTGCGAGAATAAAGTCAAAATTGTATGATATAAACACTCAGTTGGGTGTTATAAAGTCAGAATTGTGAGAAATTAATTCAGAATTGCAAAATATAAATCTGACTTTTTTTTTTTCTCTGAATTGCAAATTCACAATTTTCATATCTCACAATTCTGACTTTTTTTGTGAGTTGAGTCAGAATTGTGAGATATAACTGAGAACATAAGTCTTTTTTTCCCCCTCAAAATTCTAATTTGTGAGAAAAAACTTGCAATGATAAAAACTGGCAATTCTGACTTAACTCACAATCGCGAGTGTATATCAAACAATTCTGGCTTTATAACTCACAACTGTGAGAAAAAAGTCAGAATTGCAAGATAGAAACTTGAATTTGCAAGAAAAAAAATCTGAATTAGTGAGAAAAAACTTGCAATCATATAAACTCACAATTCTGATTTTATATCTTGCAATTGTGAGAAAAAATTGCAAGAAAGAATTGCAAGTTACAAAGTCACAATTATTACTTTATATCATTACAAGTTTTTTCTCATAAATTCAAGTTCGTATCTCGCAATTTTGATATATCATGCAGTTCTGACTCACAATTGCGAGTTTATGTCTCACAATTCTTGGGAAAATCTGAATTGCAAGATATGAACACGAATTAGTGAGAAAAACTCACAATCATATAAACTCACAGTTAATTCAGAATAAATAAAAAATTAATTCAGAATTGTAAAATATAAACTCGCAAATCTGACTTTTTTTTTTCTTGGAATTGCAAATTTATATCTCACAATTCTGACTTTTTTTGTGAGCTGAGTCAGAATTGTGAGATATAAACTGAGAACATACACTACCGTTCAAAAGTTTGGGGTCAGTAAGACTTGTAATAGTCTTTAAAGAAGTCTCTTATGCTCATCAAGGCTGCATTTATATGATTAAAAATATAGAAAAAAAACAGTAATATTGCAAAATGTTTTTACAATATAAAATAATGTTTTTTATTTTAACATACTTTAAAATAGAATTTATTCCTGTGATGAAAAGCTGAATTTTTATCAGCTGTTACTCCAGTCTTAAGTGTCACATGATCCTTCAGAAATCATTCTAATATGCGGATTTATTATTAGAATGATCAATGTTGGATAATACCAACAGTTGTGCTGCCAAATATTTTTTGGAACCTGTGATTTTTTTTTTTTCAGGATTCTTTCATGAATAACAAGTTTAAAAAGTACAGTGTTTATTCAAAATATAAATATTTTATAGCAATGTAAATTATTTATTATTAACTTTTAATAAACTTTTAATTATTAACTTAATACATCCTTGGTGAATAAAAGTATTAATTTCTTAAAAAAAAAAAAAGAAACAATAAAAATGTACTGACCCCAAACTTTTGAACGGTAGTGTAAGTCTTTCTTCCCCCTCAAAATTGAACTTACAAACTTTGTGAGAAAAAACTCACAATGATAAAAACTCGCAATTCTGGCTTTATAACTCACAATTGCGAGAAAAAAGTTTGAATTTCGAGAAAGTCAGAATTGCGAGAAACTCGAATTAGTGAGAAAAAATTTGCAGTCATATAAACTTAATTCCGATTTTATATCTCGCAATTCTGGGGGAAAAAGTCAGAATTGCGAGATATAAACTTGCGATGGCAAGAAAAAAAGTCAGAGTTGCGAGATACAAACTTGAATTTGCAAACAAGTCAGAATTGCGAGAAACTCGAATTAGTGAGAAAATACTCACAATCATATAAACTCATATAAATTCAGATTTTTTATCTCGCAATTGTGAGAAAAAAGTCAGAACTGCGAGTTACAAAGTCACAATTACTACTTTATATCGTACGTTTTTTTTCTCCCAAATTCAAGTTCGTATCTCGCAATTTTGATATATCATGCAGTTCTGACTTTATAACTCACAATTGCAAGTTTATGTCTCACAATTCTGGGGAAAATCTGAATTGTGAGATATGAACTCGAATTAGTGGGAAAAAACTCACAATCATAAAAACTCGCAATTGTGACTTTATATCTCAGAATTCTGGGAAAAAAGTCAGAGTTGCAAAATATAAACTCGCAATTGCGAGAAGTCACAATTTGTGAGAAAAAAACTTGCAATGATATAAACTCATAACTCTGACTTTATAACTCGCAATTGTGAGTTTTTATCTATAGTTATATTATATATTTATAGTTCAGAGGAAAAAAAGTCAAAATTGTGAGATCAAAGTTTCGCAATAACCTATTTTTATTTTTTATTTAGCGGCAGAAGCGGGTTTTCATAGATGAGGATTTAAGTTAGTAAAAACTTAATAGTTCGTAGTAAATTTCCAATGGTTTTCCTTCCCAGGCTCCAGAGCTGTTTACTGTGGAGCATGCTTGGGAAGCCCTAAACATTGTAGAAGAGAAACTGCTTGGACCTCTTGGAATGAAGACTTTGGACCCAGAGTGAGAGTCCTTAAATATTAATTATACTGCATTACCTGTTACTAATTTGCCTGCTTCTTCTGTGTGATTAATGATTAATGATTAATGATTAATTAATTTGTTTGTTTGAATAGTGACATGGTTTACTGTGGCGTTTATGACAATTCTCTGGACAATGACAACTACAACCTTGCAAAGGGGTTCAACTACCATCAAGGCCCTGTAAGATCCATAACTACAGCTTCATCAGCAAAATGGAATCTTTTTTTAGGATTCCTAACCTTTCTGTTCATTTACCCTCATTAGGAATGGCTCTGGCCTATCGGTTACTTCCTCCGTGCAAAACTCTACTTTGCAAAGAAGCTTGGAAAAGACACTTATGACAAAACAGTGTATTTGGTGAAGAATGTCCTCTCTCGCCATTATGTCCACATGGAAAGGTAAATTTAAAGGTCAGATCTGCATAATGTGACCTGCAGAAACATGTAATCAGGATCTGATATATGTTGTTTGTTCCTCAGGTCATCCTGGAAGGGACTGCCAGAGCTCACTAATGAGAATGGCCAGTACTGCTCTTTTAGCTGTGAAACTCAGGCATGGTCTCTTGCCGCTGTGCTTGAGGTTCTTCATGATCTCTGAGCAGAAACCACTCACCCTCGTCTTCCACAAGTGTTCCTGTGCAACCTTGATTGTGTGCGGTTTACCTAAATAGGTCTGAGAAAATGTTACATCTCGGAGCTCATAGCTCTTATATTGTAAAGTACAACACAACATCCCATACTTTAGTATGAGATTTCCTTGTTCCTCATCTCCCCCTCACTTCCTCCTGCTTTTACTAGACTACTAGAGACTGTGAGTTTGCCTCTGGTGAATTGAGGTACGTCATTTGAATGTTGTCGTTATTCTATCCGAATATTCAGAACGTGTCTAGTGTAATTTAGAATCAACTCATCATTAGTTAATGTGTAGTGTTTGTCCTACTTCTTTGCACACAAACATCCTTCACGATGCTGTAAGGTTAAGAGGCTACTCACGAAATGTTTTTGTTTGCATGTTTTCGACTGAATAATTAGCAAAACTAAATGTGAAATAAAAAGAACGTTTAAAGACTGGGTATCTGGAAAATGTTATTTTTAATCTTTATAACTTTTTGTTTTTAATTCAGAAAGTGCAGACATTTTGTTGCCAATTATTTTTTTATTACATATTTTAAGAATTCCCATTTATTGCGTGGCTATATTCTATAAATGCTATATAAAAACTTTTATTATGACGTTTTATTACTTTTAATCTAAAACTATTTATACTGATCAAAGGTTGCTCAAAATAAAAAGTGAATGCAAAATCAGTGCGTGGAGAATTACGCCCAGCCACATCGCACTCAAATTTGTTTGTTTATGGCTGGAATTCTGTTGAAAGAATAAACATAAAACAATATTCAAGTACCTGATCGTGAGAAAATAGGAGTATGTGTATTAGAATACTCACTGGTAAAGAACTAGTTTGCTGAGAAGCAGCTGGTGGTTTTATTGTTGTAGATGTAGTTTTGTTAGGAGATGGTGATGTGCTCGGCGCAGACTGATTCCCAATTGACCGAACTGTAGAGCTGTTAACCATGGTCCAAAACGCTGTATAGTCTTTGACAAATGTCACACTGTAAGGGCATCATAGAAATTGCAGAGAATTATGATCAAGTGTTTCATTTAAAAAAATAATGTGTATAATTAGACTCTATAAACAAGAGTACAACACGTACAAGAACTGAATATCATCCAAAGAGGAGTTTGCTGGTGCTTCCCATGTAGCCTCAAACTGGGATTTCTTGTCTGCAGATGCTTGGCTGAGAGTTGAGTTCTGAGGGCCAAAATCAGAGCGTTTCCATGACTCATTCCTTGTTTTAACGTTAAAGCAAATATTGCAGCTAATATTTAAATGTCTGGATTGAATAGGAATGAGAAATGTGATGCATTAACTTTAACATTAACATCTAAAAATAACAATAAAGCACCTCTATGTTGAAGCAGTTCAGGGCACGGGATTGGTTGGTGTTTATTAATGTAAAGCGTCCCACTGCAGTTTTTCCATGCACCTCTCGAGCCTGTAACATGAAGCCTTGGAATTCGGAGGTGTTCTCCGCCGCCTGCAGGGTTACTGAGAGTTAAACAGAGATGTGTGTTGACCTCTTCAGATCTGTCAGAGTAACTCGAGTTGACCCCTGCTGCTTACATAATCGTGAGCTTTTCATCACTGAGGAAACTACAGTGGTAGTAATATGAGACCATGAAATTACCAAGTTTATCTCACATAGCTATTTTACGAGGTGGCGGTTTCTTATGAATAGAGGGTTTGCACTTACGTCACGGTTTGGTCAGTTACCTGGATGCCCGGCCATACTGGCGATACTCAAATGTAAACAACAGCATTGATTGCACGATGAATGCACTACTGAATATGTTGTTCTGCTCATTTATGCTGTCTAAACCACAGAAAAAAATGTGGAAGTTGCAAAATCATATAGAGAAGGACTTAGTAAGCAGGAAAGGGCACACTACAATATAGTGGTAAAGATACTTACGAGCAGTAATAGTTAAGATACCTACCTGACTGGAAATGATAAGGGCAAACATGAATGTTGCCAAGATTCTTGCCCTGGACATCCTGGTTCAGTTTGGCCAACCACTAATGTCCTTTTGCACTCTTCTCCTTGATTTGTTACAACTTTTGGCAGTCTATAGTACTCCAAATGTTTTTCCTGGTCAGACCGATTAGTACAGCCCAAAACATGACAATAATTGACCATAAATTTGTGAGTTTCGTTTGGTTCAGTGCCATTGTTTGTGTTCTGTGTCACCAATATGGTCGATTGATGACGCGTTGTTGTGAAAACTTCCATCGCGGAAGTAAGCCCATAGCTAAGCGAGATTTCGAGGTAATTAGCTGCTATACGGAAACGTGCAGTAACAATCATTAAGATAAAGATAATACATTAAAATAATATGGCAATATTATTGTGATATCAAGCAGCAAAACTAGCTGTTTTGTACAACTAGATGATACCGGGAGCCAGACCCATAAAATTTACAAATTGCGGTGGGAAATAAATTGAATAAAAACAATATTTTCAGAAAAAAATAACACAAAGGTCCACCTAAATGTTACTCTAACATTTTTCTTTTACATTTATTTTTGGCATTTTTGCCTTTATTATGACAGTGTAGAGCTGACAGGAAGAGAAATGGGAAAGCGAGGAGGACGGGATCAGGAAAGGTAACCAGGATTTGATTTCGAGACGACCAAGATTTGAATTCGACGACCGTCGGCGGGCTGCCCACAAAGCTATAGGCGCCTATGCTCACTTTTTTAAGCAGATTGAATGAAAACATGAATGAAATCAAATTTGTATGAATTCATCCAGCTGTAATGCAAACCATTCCATTATATTCTATTATAACTATTAAATTAGCTACAGTGCAAATTTGTATGAATATATACAAATAGCCACCAGTTCCCTCAAGTGTAAAATAGCTACAAATTGCTATGAGATTGTGTTGGAAATAACGGGTTGCTTAGAGAATTATTCGACAATTCACTAATTACTCTTTACTTAGAAGACATATTACAGTTGTTTGGAGATACATTGTTCCAACAAGCCAGCTTGATCAATTACCAAAGAAGAATATCAAAATTATTTAGGAAAATAAGATTTTCTTATCAAAGTGATAAAATATTGTGCTGCAAAAATGAGTACACTCTACTGAAAGTTACTAAAAAAACAAAAAAATAAATAAATAAAAACTTTAGTGTCAGTTTAAGGCAATTTTTGATCAACAGGTATGTATACTGATGTATATTATATTTTAAAGACAAGTAATTTCCTGACATTTGAAAGTGTTATATAGCCTACTGAATCATACTCAGACTTAATGCTGGAAAGAAAACTGCCAGGAGATTTATTTCTTATCATAAAAGAGGACAATGGTACAAGAGGAATACCAAACTTTTGTTTTAAGTGTGAAAATATAGAAGTACTACTGACATTCAAAAACGATGAACTTGTGACAAGGCTCCTGAAATATTCAGGTCTTCATTTTAAGTTTTCATTTAGTGTTGAGTGAGTTTTTGCTAGAAAAAAGAGCCGGAAAAATACCATGCAATGGTATGAATACCATGAAATAAAACGAGTGACACTTTCTCTCACAGAGTATGACACAGCTTGCAGAAGAGACATGGACAGTTGTTGTCACTACTAGAATTACCTATTGTAGCTAAAGCACAATAAATATTTACAAAATATAGACTTCTGGGAATCCATACTCTTAATAGACCAAGTCAATCATTTCAGATCCAAAAGCATCCAAAATGTTATGGTGTTGCTAGAGGAGGAGTACAGTGAGAAGTGCCTGGTACCCACAGTGACGTTCAATGGTAGTAAAGCTCCTATATTGGGATATATGAGTGCTGAAGGTGTGAGGGAGTTGTGCTTTATCAATGCTGTCATCAGTTTACACACCACTGTGTGATGTAATACAAAAACTTGAAACAGAAGATGCTACCCTCTCCTCATTCTCCTCATTTTAAACATGACAATGAAGATTCATTCTCCCAAGGTGAAAATCCGTCATTGGACATGCATTTCACCCAATGTTACCACTGAGCAGCTTCGGGGGATTCTGTAGAGATGAGCTGAGCAAAACGACATTAAGGACCAGGGCATTTAAGGAGGTCGTCCTCCAGGAGTTAAACAGGACAGATGTGGCATTTTGTCATGAACTTGTACTCTCAGCGCCAAGAAAGGTCAGTAGGCTTAAAGTTCTGGAGGTCATACAAAGTACTAGAATATTATACATTTGCTGAATTAAATCTAGGGTGTACTCATTTATGCAATCCTTCATTTCAATTTATTTTACATTATATATATATATATATATATATATATATATAAATAAGTATATGTTTAATTTCAATTTTGCCATGTTTCCATGAATTATATTAGTGATCATAAAGAAAATACATCTTTTATATTTATTCAGAGGAGGTGTACTCATTTATGCCGTGCACTGTATGTTAGTGTACGTCTAAATTAAAAAAGTACAAAAAAAAAACAACTTTAAATCGATATATGCATTCAAAATGATAGTCTTTCATTTTCTGGAAAATAAAATAATGACTGTACTGTACCTGTACTGTACAATCAAATGCTCTCTATTATGAGAAAGTCCCTCCCCCAATACCGTCTGCATCTGATTAGCATGTAGCATCTGTTCAGGCTCTTGTTGTGGTGTAGCGATAGTCTAATCTAATACATCAGGATAGGAAGAAATGTGCTTGTCAATCTCAAAAGAATAGTTCATCCCAAAATGAAAATTTGCTCACCAGTGAATGACAGTCCAAATGCTGATAAAAGCATCACAATAATCCACACAGCTCTATCATTTTAACTTTAAACTGTTGTATCTGGCCAAAATACCAGTCCTTAACACAGTAAAGACTGTAAACTCTAATGGTTAGAGAGTCGGACTTGTAACCCAAAGGTTGCGGGTTCGAGTCTCAGGTTCGGCAGGGATTGTGGGGGGAGTGAATATCCAACACTCTCTCCACCCTCAAATCCTCCACTGAAGTGAAACCATTGAACAAGGCACCGAACCCCCAACTGCTCCCCAGGCACCACAGCATTGGCTGCCCACTGCTCTGGGTGTGTGTTCACAGTGTGTGTGTGTGTGTGTTTGTTCACTTCTCACTGCTGTGTGTGTGCTCATTCTGATGGCATCCTTTCACTACAGAGGACCCCTTGGTGAACAAGTGATGTTTGCTACATTTCTCCAAATCTTTTCTGATGAAGAAACAAACTTATCTATCTCTTGGATGGCCTGAGGATGAGGAAATTTTCAGCAAATTTACATTATTGAACGGACTGTTCCATAAGCAATGGATTACCAGTAAGCTTTAATTAAAACCCACTATCTAAAAATCCATAAGGCAGCACCAGCAGTTAGAAACAGCCTTACCAGTGATGGTTTGTCCTGGCGTGAATGTTGTGCTGTTCACAAAGACTTTGTAAGGAGAGCCGTCTGTTTGGGGCTCAAAGTCAGGGTGATTAGGGGTCATGCTTTCACATGAATTCTCCACTTGCCCACCGGGGTAGGCCGTGACCCTCCTCACGCAACATACACACAACAGCAGAAGAATCTCAACGTGCATCTAAAAAAACAACAACAAATGCTTATTTATGTAATCCATTTTACTGATTGGTTGGTTGATTGATTGATTGAACAGCATGAAATGGTAAACAGAGTTTGAGTTCTGAGAACTTTTTTAGGATTTTTTGTTGAATAGAAAAATCCAAAGATCAGCATTTATCTAAAATGAAAAGCATTTGTAGCATTATACAAAAGCTTGGAGTCCGTATAATTTTTAAATTGATCAAAGGTGATGATAAAGGCATTTATGATGCTACAAAAGATTTCTATTTCAGATAAATACTGTTCTTTTGAACTTTCTATTCAAAGAAACCTGAAAAAATTCTACGCAGAATGTTTTCAACATAATAACAAAAAATGTTTTTGAGCAGCAAATCAGAATATTAGGATGATTTATGAAGGATCATGTGACTGGAGTAATGATGCTAAAAATTCAACTACATATATATTTTTGTAGTTCTTTGGCAGTTAGATTCTCATTCAAAGACAGCAAAATAAAGCTTACCGTGTAAGAGTTTGCTCCTCCAGAAGCAGCAGTGGGATTGTGAAGTTGTTTGAAGTCTTGTCTTGACAAAGTAAGGAAATGTATATCCCATAAATACAGACTGATTGAATTTCATGTGGGTGTTTGTGATTGTGATAGCGTATGTTCCAAGTTCATAATGTGTTCTAGGTTTCAGGTTTTTCCTTTTGTGATTGGGGCATTTACTCTTATTCAGCAGTATTTAGATTTCCCTCAGTGCAAAGATTTAATTAATTTATATTTCTAACATTTATCTTAGAAATTGTGCCGGAAGCCACAAAATCATGTGCTTGCTGTGTTTTAGAACACGTTTAAATGTTTAACCCAACCTTCTGGGTAGTTTTATTTAACTCAACTTTTGCTTAAAGATTACTATATTTCGTGCTGGAAAAAACACACAAACACACACACACAAAATGTTGTTGTTAATAAATGTTCACCTTTTGATAATTGTACCTCTAGTAATTATGTTTCTGATTTTTAATTTACAACCTAGTTTGAGTTCATTTTACGCCAGCCATACTGTAATTTTTTAAACAATAGCTGAGTTAAACAAAACTACCCAGGAGGTTGGGTTAAACAGTCGCTGAGTTATTTTTAACCCAGCATTTTTTAAAAGCTAACATACCGTGGGCCTGGCTGTTTGTTTAGTTACGTGACTAAGTGTTGGCCAAGAAACCTGGCAACCAATTTGAAAGTGATGTGTCAGACTTCTAATCACTTAAAGAATTTTGTCCAATAAAATTTCTTCATGTTTGGCATGTAAATATAATAAAATCTGTGACATCAGAATGCACATTCAGGTGATATCTGTTAGTTTCATAAGAACTGAACTCCATTAATTTATTATTGCACATCTAAGAAGCACAACCGACATGAAAAAGTGAAAATTTACATGTAGAAAAGAGGCGAAGGTTTATTTCCTCATAATTCAAATAAAATATTTTTTCTTCATACCTCACCACTTTTACTTGCTTGTAACTCATATATCCGCCTCCTCTGCTTTATGATTTCCCTATAGCTATAAAGATGTTTTTCAGGCTGCCCTTTATTTACCTTCCTGGTATCAAGCACATATAAAACTCTCTTGTTCCTGACGCAGCTCAGCTGTAGTGACATTTTCTGGAACGCAACACAACATCGCTGTTTGATTCTGTGAAGGTTGGTAACTCTTGCATGGTTTAAACATTTATTAGAACCAAAAAAGTTAACTTAATTTTTAGTTCCTATTCAAATGTCAATCATTTTCAGTGTTGTTATTTATAATGGTTGTCCATATGCTATATAAATTGAAATCTTTTTGATTTATGATGATTTTAGATGAATGCACACTTTCTCATCCTGGTTTTTGCGCTGAATCTAAATGCTGTAACTGCATTCAGCAATGGAATGGTGACTCAGGCATGTACGGCTATGATTCCTGGACATGCTAGTAATACTGCCTCTGTGTTAAAACCTCCATATACAATCACCACAGACGTCTCAAACTACACAGAGGGTCAGACGATCACAGGTTAGTGACCGGACCTGTAAAAACATATAAATTCAATTTTATATACAGTATACATACAGTATCAAACATCACTTTTTGGCATTTGACATTGACATTTTGGCAATGGCTTTTAAGCTGGTTTCTTGCTATTTTTAGTGAATGCATGAGTCAGTTCAAAGTCCACATCACTGTTTAATTTTTTGGCAGTGACACTGCAAGCAAATCAGACTGGATTCAGGGGCTTTCTTCTTCAGGCCAGGGGTGAGGCTGGTCCAGTAGGAACTTTTACAGTCGTGGGAAACGATTCTCAATTACTCAACTGTACAACAGAGGTAAGATGTTTATTTAAAATACATTTGCTCACCCTAATGTCACCCAAACCTCTATGATTTTGGGATACTTCTTTCAGTAAAGACGTATGTGATGCTTTGCATTACATTGTTCATTATCGCTGCTGAAGTGTCTGGATGCATATTTACAAATAGTAGCACTCGGAAATGAAGACAGTATTCAGAAGTCAGTACACACTGATGTGAAGCAGTATTGTTTATCTTGCAGGGCTCAGCTGTCAGTCATAATTCAAATGTAACCAAGACAACTATTGTGGCTCAATGGAAAGCTCCTACAATTAATAACACAAATATTCGATTCAGGTAAAACATATTCTCCTTTGTTCATCTGTTTTGCTAATATTTACATTTACAATATTTGGTATAATAGAGTTTTTCTGTTTTGTAATATTATTACTATAGTATTCAGATATCATAAGTAACTAAATTTAATAAGTTCATTCATATAAGTTCATTTAAAAAAATGCTACAGAAGAAGATTTACAGTTCACTTGCATCACTGAAAGATGCTTTCAACCCATAATTATATTCTACAGTTCTTTTTTCATGTATTTAGTTTATTTATTTCTGTAATCAAATGGAATGGTTTTTGCAGGGCAACATTTGTGCAGAATTTCTCTCTCTTCTGGGTTGGTGTTGAAAGTGATCCTGTTAGATTCGTGGGCACAAATCTGACAACAACCGCCCCACCACCTCGTACCACAACGGGTGGATCTAGTCCAGCAGCGTCTCTCACTATGTGTCTTCTTCTTTTACCTCTGCTGGCAATTATGTAAAAACTGGACAAACAATTTTAAAAAAATCAAATCACTGGATTTAATAGGCTTTTAGTTTCATATTCAGTCATGTTATCTATTTGTTGTTGAAGCACAATGGGACTAAAAACACTTGGTTCCACAATATGTGACCCTGGACGACAAAACCAGGCTTAAGTTGCTGGGGTTTATTTGTAGCAATAGCCAAAAATACATTGTGTGGGTCAAAATTATTGATTTTTATTTTATGCCAAAAATCATTAGGAAATTAAGTAAAGATCATGTTCCTTGAATATATTTTGTAAATTTCCTACTGCAAATATATAAAAACGTAATTTTTGATTAGTA